>NW_022437043.1:1027521-1119888 GCF_009761245.1 Sapajus apella
GGGAGGTGGAGGAAGGAAAATTGCCGAAACCCGGGGGGCGGGGGTTGCAGGGAGCCGGCCGAGACCCGCGCCATTGCAGCCCGGGTAGGAAAAAAAAAGTAAATCCCCAAAAAAAAAAAAAAAAAAAAAAACTATTGTCATGACCTTTGCTTTTGACTGGTCTGCTTTTGCTTTAACAGAACCACTTCTGCCTCTTAGTTGCCACTGCTTTGATTGTACTTTGTCTTCAGGATCATACTAGTAAAGCCATGTTTCATTTCCCATTACAGTTGTTCAAAGAAATGTTTCAGGATCTTGATCCCACTTACTTAAAATTTACATTGAAATTGAGGAAATTTTTCCACCATAGTGGCTCATGCCTATAATCCCAGCACTTTGGGAGGTCAAGGTGGGAAGACTGCTTGAAACCAGGAGTTTGGGACCAGTCTGGGGAACAAAGTCAGACTCTGTCTCTACAAAACACACAGAAAAATTAGTTGGGCACAGTGGCATGTGCCTGTAGTCCCAGCTACTCAGAAGGCTAAGGTGCAAGGATCACATAAGCACAGGAGTCTGAGGCTGCAGTAAGCTATAATCTCACCACAGCACTCCAACCAGAGTGATAGAGTGAGACCCTGTCTCAAAAAAAATATGCAGGGAAATTCTGCTCTTACAGCTAATCTGGGCACAACAGTTTTGGAACCTGTCAAATGGAAAATTTGCTCAACTTTAATTTTTCAGTCAGAATTGTGTAAGCTGGATCACTGGAGATATCTATAGTATTGGCTTTCATTTCTGCTGTTAATCCTCAGTACCTCAATCCTCTTCAATAAGGGCACAAACAAGATAAAACTTTTACTAGCTAATTCATGTGGATGATCTGCCACTGCAACTTCATCTTCAAAATCATCTCGTTCCTTATTAAAATGAGTTTTCCATGGTAAACTGCTGATTTCTTTGCAGCATTGTCCTCATAAACTTATTGTAAAACATCAATGATTTCATCACTCTTCCAGTCAAACTTCATCATAAATTTGATGTTGGTTCTTGCTTCAGTTTTAGCAGATTTCATGTTGTTCAGATAGGGGCTCTTTTTAAACTAATGTCTTAGCTTTCTTAATGCCTCAAACTAGATCCTGTTCAGACATGTTTTAACAAGTTAATATGACTTTATTTTGATGCAAAAATCTTTTGAAATCCATGCATAGTTTTTTCATAATACACATTTTTCGTGAACTTTTTGAAAACCATTCGTATGTCCTTAAAGTCATTAGTCATCAAGCAAGTGCAAATTCAAACTTCCAGTATGTAATATCAAGGATTGGCAAGGATGTAGAGCAATTGAAACTCTCATATGCTGCCAGTAGGAGTATAATTTGTGAGAATTTCTTTGGAAAACTCTTTTGTGGTATTTATTAAAGTTTAATATATGCATGCTAATAACCCAGAAAGTCCACTGCTAGGCATAGACCCAACCGAAATCTATACACATGTTCACCAAAACATGTATAAGAATGTTCATAGCAGCACTATTCATTATAGCCCAAACCTGGAAACTGAAGAATTCCCATCAATGGTAAAATGAATAAACAAATTCTATTAAATTTACACAGTAAATATTATACACAAACAAGAATGAATGAATTATACGCAACTATATGCAACAATAAGGATGACTCTCATATGTATAATATTAAGTTAAATAAGTCACCAAAAAGAATACAATACAATTTCATTGGCATAAATCTCAAAAGCAGGCAAAAAAATAGGTGTTAGGAGTTAGTACTGCAGTCACTATTGGGGAAATGAAGTATTGAAAGGAAAGGGCACAAGGTGCGGGGCTGCTTCTGAAATGTTGGTAATGCTCTAGTTCTTGGATCTGGATACCGGTTATATAAATGTTTTCAAGTTGTCAAAATTTATTGATCTGTATGCTTATAATTTGTGCCCTTTTCTGTACATGTGCTACACTTCAATAAAAATGTTCACAAAATTTTAGTAAATTACTAGGTTCTCAGAATGCTGCTCACACATCTCAGCTTGGCATTTGGGGGAATCTATGTCTGATCCCTGCCATGTCTCCAGCACATCACCCTTCAATACTCACCCTGTATCAGTCACTTCTTGCTCTAGCTGTATTTCACTTCTTGAATGTTCCAAATTTATAAATGTTGTCCCTTGCCTTTGACTCTTTTTTTTCTTAAAGCAAACCAGGATTATATTGGTGTGGTTGGAGTGAAAATGGGGAGAGAGTAGAAAAAAAAACCAGTCTTACAGAAAAACCACCATAACCCATCTTTGAGGTCCTAGCTCAAGTATCACCGGATCTTCAAAACCTTCCTTCAATCTTTACATGGACATGAACCCATCTTTTCCGGGCCACCAGAATTTTGACTATGTCTCTACTGCAGCTCTTATATAGTTATAATTTAAATGTTTCCTTACCTGTATTATCCTTGTAACTGTGAACTTGAGGTGACAATAATGCTTTATTCATTTCTGTATTTTATGTTTAGAGAGTGCCTGTTTCATGCTAAGCACAATGCTATATTTGATAAAAGAATACTTAAATGTATGAATGAATTATCAATTCATGGAATTGTCCACAGTCACATAACTAGATATTAGGAGACAGAACTAGAACCTAGTCTATTCTCTGGCACGGTTTATTTCTGTAAATTTTTTTAGCACTTTAAAGTAATATTAGACTTACAGAGCAGTTGTAAAAATAGCCCAGAGAGCTCCCATACACCCTTCACTTGGCGCTCCCTAATGTTAACATCTTTTATAACCATAGTACAATTATTAAAACTAGGAAATTAATAGTGACACAAGTCTATTAACTTATAGATTTTATTTGAATTTTACCAACTTTTCCACTAAAGTCCTTTTCCTGTTCCAGGATGCAATCCAGAATCCCATATTGGATTAACCTTTCATGATTCTTTCATTTCCTCAAATCTGAAAGAGTTCCTGTCTTTGTCATTTATGACCTTGACATTTTTGAAGAATACTGGAAAGTGGAAAAGTCACTACTGAAGAGTACATTTTGTAGAATGTTCCTCAATATGGGTTTGTGTGATATTTTCTCATGATTTTATTGAGGTTATACATTTGGTAGTAAAAATGCCATAGGGTTGTTATTCTCTTTTTTGTGTATCTTATCAGGGCATGCATAAGGTCAATATGTCTTATAACTAGTGATGGTCACCTTGATCACTTGGTTGTGTGTTTGTAGCATTTTTCCACTGTGAGGCTACTATTTTTCTCTTTGTAATTAATAAATATCTTAGAGAAGCTATTTCAAGACTGTGTATGCCCAAATGTGGTAGTTGTTGCCTCCAGAATAATCTCTGGTCATTAAAGAAATGCAAATCAAAACCACATTGAGATACCATCTCACGTCAGTTAGAGTGGCAATCATTAAAAAGTCAGGAGACAACAGATGCTGGAGAGGATATGGAGATACAGGAACACTATTGGTGGGAGTGTAAACTAGTTCAACCATTGTGGAAGACAGTGTGGTGCTTCCTCAAGGACCTAGAAATAGAAATACCATTTGACCCAGCAATCCCATTTCTGGGTATATACCCAAAGGATTATAAATAATTCTACTATAAAGACACATGCACATGTATGTTTTCTTGCAGCACTCTTCACAATAGCAAAGACTTGGAACCAACCCAAATGCCCATCAATGATAGACTGGATAAAGAAAATGTGGCACATATATGTCATAGAATACTATGCAGCCATAAAAATGGATGAGTTCATGTCCTTTGCAGGGACATGGATGAAGCTGGAAACCATCATTCTCAGCAAACTAACACAGGAACAGAAAACCAAACACCACATGTTCTCACTGATAAGTGGGACTTGAGCCATGAGAACACATGGACACAGGGAGGGAAACATCACACACCAGGGCCTGTTGGGGTGTGGGGGAGGGGAGGGATAGCATTAGGAGAAATACCTAATGTAGATGATGGGTTGATGGGTGCAGGAAACCACCATGGCACGTGTCTACCTATGTAACAAACCTGCACATTCTGCACATGTATCCCAGAACTTAAAGTATAACAAAAATAAATTAATTTAAAAAAATAAAAAGTCTAATCTCCAATGTACTTCACAGGGACTCTGTATTAACATCTATAATAGACAGCTCAACTGCTAAGCAATAATCTCTTTGTCTATTCCACACATCTGGGAGCTCCTTTAGAGTAGGAAATGTCTTTCTCTCTTATTGCTGCAGCTTAGCATGGTCCTTAGTATATTGAAGCTACTCTCTCGCTGTATGACCATGTGCCTCATCAGCAACTACATTTGGGCATGCTGTTTAGTTCCATTTGCCAGCATACTCACAAGGCTGCCAGTTTCAAGTGTGTTTTGTAGAACAAGAAAGGGCTTTGCAGCATATGCAGGTTGTTGTATTAGCTCCACTATTACTGGGGCCTTGGCAGCCAGCACACTTAAGGGTATTTGAAAATGTCTGTGGCAAATAGGGATTGTATATGGAATCTCTAAAAATCTCCCCTGGGATTACTGTGAGAGTTAAAGGAGTTAATGTATTTAAAGTGCTTAGAAAATGGACTGGCACAAAGCACCCAATCAATACATTTTAGTTTTATTTATTATTATTGAAGGTGTTCTTTACAATCTTATTGAATGAATGGATGAATCAATGAATGAGAGCAAGACAAAAACTAGAAAGCAAAGAAAACTGGTCTTACTCTTGGTGAGGTCTAGTAACTATACCAACTAAATGTTATAGTGCTGCATGGACTTGAAAATATTGGTTCTCAATTATACAAATAGTTTGATTGTGTATCAGTGATTCCTAACCAGCAACAACATATGATGCATTATCGGTGATATTATATATTTGTACATGGCGATGATTAGGTTACTATTGTTTTAAAATGTCAGAAAAAAAACTTGTACTTAGTCGTGCTTTATCATTACTGAAGGGTTCTACTTACTCTGTGGAAAGAATTCTCTCTAACCCACTGTTCTAGAAAATTGCTAGACAGCAGAAAACAGCAGAAGCTAATTAGAGTGTCAAGACCAGGAAGACTTTTTTGGAGCAGTGGTCTCTAAAGTGGGATGCTTATACTCAAGGGCTTATACAAGACAATACACTTGGAGGAAGGAAGTCCATTCTCATGATGCTATGAAGAAATACCCAAGACCAGGTAATTTATAAAGGAAAGAGGTTTAATTGACGCACAGCTCCACATTGCTGGGGAGGCCTCAGGAAACTTACAATCATGGCTGAAAGGGAAGCAAACATGTCCTTCTTGACATGGTTGCAGGAAAGAGAAGGGCTGAGCAAAGGGGGTAAAGTTCCTTATAAAACCATTAGATCTCGTAAGAACTCACTATCTTGAGACAGCATGAGGGTAATCACCCCTACAATTAAATTACCTCCCACTGGGTCCCTCCATGACACATGAGGATTATGGGAACTATAATTCATGATGAGAATTGGGTGGGGACAGAGCCAAACAGTATCAGGAAGAAATATTAGAATTTTAAGTTATATTGATGTATGAATTAAAAAGCAGAAAAAAAGCTCTACCATTATTTAATATAAGGCATCCTTATTTGACCTACAAATCTAGACTCAGGGGTCACTCATGGTTCAGGGCCTCTCTCATCAGACTGCATAATGTAACATGTTACAATAGATTGCTGTTTACACCTACACAGTTAAGAAAATTAATGGCTCCTATCATCTGGTTTTAGCTAAATAAACCTTCATAAAGTGGTTAAGGATGTAGAAATTATTTCTGCCAGATGGATGGATGCATGCATGGACAGACAGACAGACAGACAGACAGGCAGACAGACAGACAGGCAGACAGACAGACACATGGATCCATCAAGCATCATTTTAAGGCAACACTGATAATGTAAGCTCAAGCAATCAAAAATAAAAAGGCAGGGCCAAGACTTCTACTCCTAATATGAACTCTTCTTTGGACAGTAAATGAGATTTTAAAAAGACAGTGAGGATTTACTTATACCTGCCCAGAAGCTAACAAACTTGTAAGATTAACAATGAGATTATTTGAAATATGAATTCACATATAAAATTATTAACAATAAATATCTCTCCAAATGTCTATTTTATATTATAGCCCTGGTGAAGGATGATTTCAACTATGGCAATAACCAAAACCAAAGACATAATTGAACTAAACCCTGAGCTCAGTTCTGAATTACTGTATTATTATATTTTCCTGAAATTTCAGAATTATTCAAATTTGTAATGAAATTCCTTAAGTCTAGGAGTATCTAGAAAGACTCATTATGCATATATGCATTCAATTTAGCAAATTTAAAAACAGTTTAAATATTAAAAAATAGAGAACAGTAAATTATAATATTACCATATAACAGAATATTAGGCAGACATTTAAAATCACAGTTCTTAATACCTACATATCTATGTTGAAATACGCTCACATTTGTACATAAGCAAATTTAGCAGTATATAAATGTTAATATTATAGCAATAAAATTTCTTATAGACAATATTAAAAACAAAAAACAGTTTATTTGGAAATTAAAGGATTATGGATCATTTTATTATTGTCATTGTTAAAGCTATACTGTGCATGGTTTAAGGCAGAAAAACAAGTAAAAATCATGAAATTAAAAGGAAATTGAACTGTATCATGAACCTAATCTGTCAGCTTTATAAAATGTGCTGCAGCTGAAAATAGAGTATATTCAACAATCAGAGAGCTATACAAATGCATAGGTTTACCCTTCAGTTACTAATTCCCCAAGGGTAGCGTCTTCCTTACAAAGTATTTTTCACGGATCCTCTTTTTGTTTCCAAGTGGAAGTGAACCATTTCTTCCATTACTCTGAAATCCTTAATTTTCCCAAAGGCAAATTTCCTGGGGCTATTCTTTTTAAAATTTTTCTACTCTCCCCCAGTTGTCCTTGTTCAGTTTCTGTCTCCTTTGCAGCCATTCTTCCTTTGTCCATTCCATAAAATCACTGCTCCCTGGGGTTCTGTTCCTGAGAGTCTTCTCTTTTCACTCTATACACGTCCTAGGCAAACCCATTAATTTTTGTGGATTCATTCGCCATGTGGTTATATGCTAATTACTTTTAAATCTGTTCCTCTAGACCTCTCTATATTTCATCTGGTTGCCTTACAGGTTACTCCAGTATAATATGTCTAGAGCTGCATTCATTTCTCACTGTGCCTATCTCTTCAATCCTTCTCCCTATATCCTCTGCATTGCTTGTTTTTGTGAAAGGTGATATTACCCCTGCCCCCTGTCATCCCAGATTACACCTTTAAGTTCCCAAATCTAATCAGTTACTAAGACGAGACAGATGTACCTCCATCTGTCTTTCTATCCATGTACTCCCCACCATTACCTATGTTACTATAGTAATATAAGTATGCATAACCTCTGTTATATTGAACCATATCATAACTAGTCCCTCTACCTTTGTACCTTTCCCACTCCAAACCATTTTGCAAACTTTAGCCAGAGTAATCTTTGCAAATGCAAATCCTTACGTATCATACTCAACAACACAATGCTCTAATGACTCCCTACAACCTACAGAATAGAGTTTAAGCAGTTCAGTGTAAGAAGAAGTTTAGCCCTACTTCAATTTTTAATCATCAGCCTCCTCTCGTACCATCCCTTGTACGCTCCAGCCATTTTGAAATATGAGAAATCCCCACACATTTTCCTGTGGCTTGGCAGCACAAGTCTTCTGCCCTGGGGGGGGCAGGGGGCTTCCATTCAGCCATTTACTTGGGAAATCCTTACCTCCTACAGGGCCACCCCACCTCATCCTCAAAGCCATTCCTTCTCAGTTTGGGTTGGCTGCCTCTCCTCTGTGGTCCCACAGTATCTTACTTTTATCCTTATGCTTATCACACCAAACACATCCATTTATTTGACTGGATTTTCCCCACTAGAAGGCAAGTACCTGGAGAGTAGGGAGTGTGTCATTTCTTGTTGTCAGTGCATCCCAGAAACGAGTTCAGAGACTTAGAGACCAACAAGATATTGGTGGTTATGAAAGTGGGGAGTCTCTCCTTTTTTCTGAGGGCTTCTGAGAGATGAGTAACTTTTCTGCACTCTGAACTTTTCCTTATGAAAGCAACAAGGAGGGCTAGCTACATGCAAATTTGAGAAATAACTCTTCTGTCCCCACATATCTCCCCTCACACTTTCCTGTCCTAAGCACCCAGATTTTGCATGTTCTCTGATTCATCTGGGAGCATCTATGACATACTGATACAATATTGATTTCCAGGAGAATTGTGTTTTGATTGGTAACAATGTTTGATTTAGAGGAATGAATCCTAAATAGTAGTAGTATTTCAAAATCCTTGACAATTATGTGTTGACAAGGGCATGGTTGAAAACACTGCTGTTAATTCTTATGACATTTCCAATCAAGAGGTAGAGTCCTTTCCCTTGAATCTGGGTGGAGATATGAATGCTTACAGAAGTGATGCAATGTTTCTTCTAAGCTTGAGTCATAAAAGGTTATGCAACTTCCAACGGGTTCTTTAAACACTCAGTCTCTAGATATCCCTCTTAGGATGTTTCCTTTGGGATCCAACGGCCATGGTGTAAGAAGCTCAAGCCACATGGAGAGGCCATGTATAGTGTTCTAGTTGATAGCTCCAGATGAGCTAGGCTTTGAGTCATCCCAGCCCAGATGTCAGGTATGTGACTGAAGAAGCTTCCAGATTATTCCATCCCTAGCCATTCAGTTCACCCCTCATCATTCAAATATTTCCATTGGAGGCTCTGTGTATGGTGTGGCATAGACAAAACATCCCTACTCTGTCCCATATGAACCTCTGACCCACAGACTCTGAGGATAACAAATCTTGTTGCTTAACATCACTTAATTTGGGGTAAACCCTATTGTCACACAGCAACAGTGGAGATAGAGAATTACAGGGCAGGAGGTAGATCTCTATGCCTTTCCTATCATATCACAAACATCAAATCTGACCCCAGAGAATAGTGAATTTCTAAGATCCCACAGAGTACCAAGGAAGAAATGCATTTCAAGAGCTGTGGAGGTAAATTTTAGCTAAAACTGAGAAATTGACTCTTTAGCAAGCTAGGGGATGGGGGGCAAAGTCTTATGTGTAGGTTTTCCCAATATTTATGGTGCAAGTGTTCTGCCCTAATCAATTTCAAGCTACCAACATTTGCAAAATTCCAGAAAATTTATAAATCAGCACTCGTGAGCCAAAATAGGCTCCAACACAACACTGGAACCATGACACTCTGGTGACTCAGTTGCCCCTTTCATACTCCTCAGCTCACCATTAACCATTCCATGATATCTGAAAAGAACCATGTTGGATACCTGGAAATTTGTGGTTCTCCATAATAGTAGGAAACCAGGAATTAAAAGGAATAAGACGTAATGGGTTGGCCTCGGGTTCATTTTTCTGCCAACTATGTCAGCTTCTTAATTTAACAAACTATACTCCATGAACTTCTAGAACTTCATCCAGAAAATATTTAATAAAAAGTAATCAGACATAGCAGTGGGCACCTCTAGTTTCCAGCTACTCAGGAGGCTGAGGCAGGAGACCTCATCTCTAAAACAAACAAATAAAAACAAACAGATAAGAAAAAAAGTACTGTCCCAGCAAGGGCCGTTTATTGTAGCCATAGATCAGGCTCTAGCTATTTTAAGTAGAAAAAAGATACAGAAGTTTAAGGAGTTTTCAGGATCTCCAGAAAGACCAGGGAACCAGGTTTGAATGCCACAAAATGAAAAACAACAATAGCCAGGAGACACACCTAATCAAATGACAAGACTTCCTTAGCAGAAACTTCACAAGTATCTTGCCTGCCATAAATTTGTGTGATACCAGAGCTGCATCAAGAGAACCAAATACCTCCACTTCAGATAAAACTGAGCTCAAATTCTAGAAACTACACTTACCAGCGCTGTCTTTCAATAATTTATATAACATATTGAGTATCCTTTATATCTCTTAAATGGGGACAATCTTTTATCACATATATCTTTTGTACTTTGTCACATTTTCTTCTCTTCATCTGTCTCTTGATCTCAGCTACTCACTTCACTTCAGCTGCCTTTGTAGCCAACTGTGGCAGCCATGGAGGTACACTGCTCTGATCTCCCTTTGAGAAAGAACTTGCTGATGCACTCAAGGAGCATAGTTAGGTGACATCATCCAACTGCTAGCACTCCAGCTTTTGAGCTGAGACCATGCTCTTCCTTGGAGGCCCTTAGCCAATGTCTGAGCATGGCAGGGAAGGCCCTGGCTATTTTGAGGACTGGCTGAGACTTCGTCAGATCTGCACCAGTTTGTGGCTCTCCCTCCCGATTATCTTATTCCTCCCACTTCCCTTTCACAGGTGTCAGTTTTACATTATGATATGAAGGCTTTCTCTGCTGATCCTGCTTTTTTTCACTTCATCTATTATAGGAATTACCCGTCCAATAAACCTCATGCACTCATAATTCCATTTCAGCATCTGCTTCCTAGAAGACTCTGTTGATATACTGAACAACTTTATGGAGCTGAGAAATCACATATTTGTAGTTTGGCTCCTTCAGCCACTTCCATAATCTAGTGAAGTGCCACACCAGGAGTAGAATCTGGCATCCAGAGCAGCTGCTGAAAGGGCTTGATGAAACAACCTGGAGGAATGAAGGAGTTAGATCCTGCTGACCCTCAGAGCAAATGTTAACCAATGGGAGGCAGAAGACTAAATCAGGCAAATATATTTCCTCTCCTTTTCTCCCTCTGATGCAATCTTCCAAAACATGGTTTCTCCATATAACTTGTGCAAAGATACCCCCATATATGACTGGGTAGACATGCAGAGCAGTCACCTGTGTCTCTTCAAGGCTTGTGATGAAACAATAGCCAGTGAAGTAATAACTCTTGTTTGTTTCCTAGCCTTTCCTGTCTGTTGGACATTTCCCTCACTCTCACTGCCCTGAGAATGTCTCTTCCAAATGAAGCATTAGCCCTTTAATCCTTGCTCAATGCTCTGTTTTCTAGGGAACCCAGCTAATAAAAATACTCTCTGTATTACAGAGTTGTTAAGAAGGTTAATTAGATAACATGCTTAGTATAGGCCTGGAATACAAGAGGCACTCAATAATATATAGCTTAATACTTGTTTGACTGTCCTCCAGACAGGAGAATAGGAGCTAGAATGAGAGAGTGAGAGTTTTGGAGTCCACACAGAATGCACAAATAGTGATTCCCGTTTCCCCTTGCCCTATCTGTTCTGAAACACTGTGAGTTACATCACTGCATGATAAACTAAAGTCCAGGGCTTTAAACCTCTGTGAAAACAAGACTTCTCCATGTGGCGACCCTGTGACAGGACACACACACAGTCATCTGCAGTATTAGAGGGTGGGAGAATTTTCTTTCTGAGCCAGAAAATTAGCTTCTTTATTGATTGCCTTGTGCAGTTGGAGTAGAATACTTCTATATGTGGAGATGCTCCATAAATCCCTGTATTGTATCTGTAAACCATACACAGTTTGTGAGATGCCACATGTGCATTTAGGAGAAATGATTCAAAGTTAACGTTTATGCTAGTTGAAGCACTAGGAAACCAAAGATCAATGTGCTTTTTAGAACAGAAGGCTTGACTACCCAAGGTATATGCTATCTGCATCTGTTTCTAATTGGCTTGTGTAGTTGAGGTGCATGAGAGTAGACAGCTGAGTAAAGAGTAGAGCAGTTTGTCTCTCCTAGACACTGTAGATTTGCTTCCCCTGGGGTGAATTCCTATCTTGTCTCAGGACTATGGAGCACTCAGTGAGAGGTGATTGAAGAAATGATAGGTGAAAGCAGCAAGTGAAAGGGCTACTACATTATCTCTGTGCATTTGTGAAGCACTCGTTGCAGAAAGATATGTTGGAGCCACTTTTTATTAGTTTGTTCCCCCCAGCAATCTAGGTAGAAAGCAATTGTTAGAAAAAAATCAAATTTCCCACTGCTGAGCCTGCTCAAAAGACAGAAATGTTAGCTCTATGTTTCTGAAAATGAAATCTATGGACCCCCGTATTAGAATCCCTTGGGTGGCCCAGATGATTCCTTTTAAACAAGCACCCTGGGTCATTCCTATGAGTACTAAATTTAAAAGCCTCTGATTTAATTGAACCAAATGATTATCCAGTCCAATTTTTTACATGCAGTTCTCAGGAGGAGAAAAAGCACTAAATGAGAAAGCTTCATGATGGACAAAGTTTTCTCTCTCCTCCTGGGAAAGTGAAATGTAACAGAGGTCCCTGCTGTGACTCCCTCCAGAACAACTTGTATCTGGCCTTTTCTTAAGTGCAGACAGGCTGGGCTCCAGACTGCAGGCATTTTAATGCCTTACCAATGGGAAACTGAGTTGAAATATACTTAGTTTATCAAGAGAAGGCAGTAGTGATGTAGTTTGCAATCTGACCAAGTTAATTGTTGATGTGCCTAGTATAGCAATGGTTTCCAGGCAAACTCTCTTGCCTACTGTACCAGCTTACCCTGGGTAATAAAATAAAGTAGTAGTAAATAAAGGTACTAATACATATAGGTCATCTTATTACATGTGTAGATTCATACAACACAATCACAATGAAGATACAGAACTGCTCCACTACCATAAAGACCTTCCTTGTACTGCGTTCAAACCCAGCCCCCTTTCCTCCACTATCCCTACACCCTGGCAACTATTAGTTCTCCATCTGTATAATTTTGTCATTTTGAGAATGCTATTTAAATGGAATCATACAGTATGCGATCTTTTGAGATAACTTCTTTTTTTTCCACTCAGCATAATGCTCCTGGGAGCCATGTAAGTTATTGCATTATCAATATTTCGTTTCTTCTTCTTCCTGAGTACTACTTCATAGCACAATATAACATAGTATGTCTAATCATTCACCCATTTTGTTTCCAGTTTTTGGCAATAACAAATGAAAGTGCTATGAACATTCATGTACAGGTTGTTGTGGATATAAAACTTGATTTATCTGAGATAAATGTTACAGGATACAATTGCTGGATTGTATGTTGTGTATTTTCAGTTTCCTTCAATAAACTATTTTTCATAGTGTTTTTGTTTTTGAGACAGAGTCTCCCTCTGTCACGCAAGCAGGAGTACAGTGGTGCAATCTTGGCTCACTGCAACTTCTGCCTCCAGGGTTTGAGTGATTCTCCTGCCTCAGCCTCCCAAGTAGCTAGAATTACAGGTGCCCACCACCACACCCAGCTAATTTTTGTATTTTTAGGAGAGACCAGTTTTCACAATGTTGGCCAGGCTGGTCTTGAACTTCTGACTTCAAGTGATCCACTCACCTCAGCCTTCCAAAGTGTTGGGATTGCAGGAGTGAGCCACCATGCCTGCCCTGATTTTTCATAGTGTTTATATAATTTTTCATTCCCACCAGCAATGTATGAGAAATCCAGTTTCTCTGCATTCTCATCAGCTATTATGGGCTGAATTGTGTCCCCCAAAAATTCATGTTGAAGCCTAATTCCCAATACCTTGAATGCCAGTGTATATGGAGACAGAGTTTTTAAGTAGGCACTTATGTTAAAATAGTCAATAGGGTGGGCCCTAATTTGACTTGTGTTCTTATAGGAAGAGGAGATCAGGACACAGACATGCACAGAGGGAAGAAAGAAGAAGGTGGCTGTCTGTAAGCAAAGAGAGGCTTCAGAAGAAACCCACCCTGCCAAAACCTTGTTGTTTAAGCCATGTGGCCTATGGCACTTTGTTATGGCAGCCCAAGCAAACTAATACATTAGCATTGGTGATCTCACTAATTTTTATTTGAGCTGTTCAAATAGGTGTGTAGTGATATACAGATTGTAGTAGATTCTGGATGTTAGACCTTTGTCAGATGGCTAGATTGCAAAAGTTTTCTCCCACTCTCTAGGTTGCTTGTTTATTCTGACGATAGGGTTTTTTTTTGTTTTTTGCTGGAAAGAAGCTCTTTAATTAGATTCCATTTGTCAATTTTTCCTTTTGTTTCATTTGCTTTTGGTGATTTCATCATGAAATCTTTGCCTGTGCCTATGTCCTGAATGGAACTGCCTAGATTTTCTTCTAGAGTTTTTATAGTTTTGGGTTTTACATTCAAGTCTTTAATCCATTATGAGTTAATTTTTGTATAAGGTGTAAGGAAGGTGTCCAGTTTCAATTTTCTGCATTTGACTAGCCTGTTCTCCCATGTCCAGTTTCAATTTTCTGCATTTGACTAGCCTGTTCTCCCAGCACTATTTATTAAATAGGACATCCTTTCCCCCAGTGCTTGTTTTTGTCAGGTTTGTTGAAGATCAGTTGGTTGTAGACGTGCAGTCTTATTTCTGAGTTCTCTATTTTGTTCCATTTGTCTACATGACCATTTTTATACCCATACCATGCAGTTTTGGTTACTTAGCCTTGTTATATAGTTTGAAGTCAGATAGTGTAATGCCTCCAATACTAAGCAAAAAGAACAAACCTGGAGGCATCATGCTACCCAACTTCAAAAATATTCTCTTCCCTCTATTGAATTGCCTTTGCATCAGTTGGCCATACTTGTGTAAAGCAGTTCTGGGCTCTCTATTCTGTTCCAATGATCTATATATCTATTCCTCCATCTGTACAACACTAATATCAATTGTTTTTTTTTTTTTATCTATCTCTACACCAATATCATACTAATATATAGCTAGAGTGTTCACACATAAATACTCTAGCTATAAATCAGGCCTAAATATTAGATAGAGCACTTTCTCACAGTTTGTTCCTCAAGATGATGTTAGCTATACTTAAGCCTGTGCCTCTCCATATAAGTCTTGCAATAAGCTTGAATATATCTACAAAAACTTGCTGGGCTTTTGATAGGAATTGCATTAAAACTTATAGATCAATTTGGGGAAAATTACCATCTCTACTATGTTGAATCTCCAATCTATGAACATATTATACCTTTCTGTTTAAGTCATTTTTGATTTCATCAGTGTTTTGTAATTTTCAGTATGTAGATGATTGACATTTTGTTAAGTTTACACCTGAGTATTTCACTTTGTTTAGATTGATTATAAATGGCATTGCATCTATAAATTTGGTTTCCACATGTTTACTATTTAGATGTACAAATATAATTAATTTTTGCATGTTGATCTTGTATCCTGCAAACTTGATAAATCTATTTTCTAGTTCTAGGAGTACTTTTGTAGATTTTTTGGCATTTTCTATGTAAACAATCATGTGATCTGCGAATAGGGATGGTTTTATTTCCTCCCTTACAATCTGTATGCCTTTTATTTTATTCTCCTATTGCTCTGGCCATAACTTCCAGTACTACACTGAATAATAGCAGTGTGACTGGACATCTTTACCTTGTTTCTCATCTTAGAAGAAATAATTTAGTCTTTTACTTTTTTTCTTATTAGTTCACTTTTTAAGAAAAACTTTTCATCTTGAAATAATTACAGATTTACACAAAGTTGGAAAGAGAGTTACATTCTTCCTTCAGTTTTCTCCATTGGTGCTATCCTACTTAACTATAGTACAACATTAAAACCAGGAAATTGACTTTGGCACAATGTGAGTATATAGCTCTATGCCATTTTGTCATATGTGTAGATTGATGTAACCACTGCAATTAAGACACAGAAGTAATCCATTGCAATAATGATCTCCTTCTTTCTACCCATATATAACCAGTCTTCTCCCTCCACTTCCTTCTCCCATCATTAACCCCTGGAAACCTCTCCTCTTTTCTATATCTCTATATTATTTCAAAAATGTTATATAAATGGTATCACATAATATATAGTGCTTTGAGATTTAGCCTTTTACTCTTGTCATTTTAGTTGTGCATTTTTTGTAGATTTTGTTATCAAGCTCAGGAAGTTCCTCTATATTACTACTTTCTGAGAGTTTTTATCACGAGTGAGTGTTGGATTTTATCAAATGCTTTATCTGCATCAATGAATATGATCATGTGATTTTTTTTAGCTTGTTAATATGGTACATTACATTGATTTTCAAATATTGAACCAGCCTTGCATTCCTGGAATGAGCCTTTCTTGGTTATATGTATAATTCTTTTTATATATCACTGAATTCAGTGGATTTGACTAAAGCAGTTATTACCTAAAAGTTGTCTGTCTTGCCAGGCTTCTCTTTTCTATTCATTTAGTTAGACAGAAAAAAGGTTTTACTTAAGACTTTTTCTTTTATATGCCAGTTGGTATTTCTGGGTTGCTAGCTTCTCTAGTACACATTCTGGGATCTACAAGGGAAAAAAGAAAACCCAGGGAACTAATTGCCGTGTTGTTCCTGAGACCAGAACATCTGTTTGGTCTTTCCTTGTCTTCCCATATTTCAGAGCCTTCTTGTGTTTGTTTTATTCATAACATCCAAGGTTTTAGTTGTACTTAGCTATAGAAATAGGGAAAACTACATCTATTCCATCTTTCTAGAAGGAGTATATATTACTTTTCAAAATATTTTACTTTAGAAGGTTTAGACTTAGAAAAAAAATGCAACAATAGTACAGATAGTTACCATATACCCACACATAGTTTCCCATTCTATTAACATTTTATGTATTTATGGTATGTTTACAATTAATTTACCAATATTGATATATTATTATTAACTAAAGTTGGCACATTATTCAGATTTCCTCAATTTTTGCCCAATGTCCTTTTATGTTCCAGGATCCTATTCAATACAGCATATCACATCTAGTCAACATATTTCCTTAGACTCCTCTTACTGTGAAAGTTTCTCAGTCTTTATTTTCAATGACCTTGACAGTTGTTAGGTGGGCTCGACAGATATTTTATAGAATGTGCCACAAAGTATCTTAGTATTTTTCTGATTTTTTTTTTTTTAGACTGGGGTTGTAGGATTTTCAGAAGAATGCTGCAAAGATAAAGTGCCAAGATCTCATCATATCATATCAAGGGTATATGTTATCAAAGTGAATTATTACTGATAATGCTAATCTTGATCTCATGACTGAAGGAGTGTTTGTCAGATTTCTCCACTTTAAAGTTATCCTGTCTTCCCCTGTCATATGATAATCTTTGGAAGTCACTATGCATATCCCACACCTAAGAGGAGAGAGTAGTATCTACATCACTAAAGGCAGAATATTTACATATAGAGTATCTTCTTCATGAGAGATTTATTTATTCTTCCCTATTTGTTTATTTAATCATTTATGTCATTATGGACCCAGGGACACTGTTTTATACTTTGGTCTATAAATTAATAGTATTTTATTTTCTTTGTTGCTCAAATTGGTCCAGCTTTTGCCATTAAGAGTTCTTTCAGTTGCTCCTGTGTCACATTGATATACTCCCATCATTGTGTTGAGTGTACTTGTTAGCACTTCCTTACTTTCTGTCACTATAAGATGCTCCAGGCTCATCTTGTATATTTCCTACCCCAGTTCTATAAACAGCTATATTTCTAAGGAATACTGGTTCTTCTGGTTGGAGAATGGTATTAGAAAGCAAGATCTTTGTTCTAAGTGTGCTTGCTATTGGGCTTTTGTTATTTCTAGATGCTCTCACTGACAGAGTAAGGAAATATATGTGGGTATACCAACCTATATGTATACAGACACATAAGACAATGGAACATAATAGAGAGCCCAGAAATAAGCCCATACAATATGGTCAACTAATTTTTGACAAGGGTGCCAAAAGTACACAATGTAGAAAGGACAGTTTCTTCAACAAATGGTGTTGAAAAAACTAGATATCCACCTGCAGAATAATGAAATTGGATCCTTATCTTACACTATACACAAAAATCAACTCAAAATGGATTAAAGACTTAAACATAATATCTGAAGCCACAAACTCCTAGAAGGAAACGTAGGGAAAGGTTCCTTGACATTAGTCTTGACAATAGTTTTTTGACTATGATTCCAAAGGCACAAACAACAAAAGCAAAAATAGACACATGGAATTACATCAAATTTAAAAACTTCAGCACAGCAGAGTAAACAACAAAATAAAGACAAAACCTATGGATTGAGAGAATATATTTACAAGACATACATCTGGAAAGAGGCTACTATTCAAACTATATAAGAAATTCAACTCAATAGTAAGAAAATAATCTGATTTTGAAATGGGCAAAGAACTCCATCTTAGTTCATTTTGTGCTGCTATAACAATACCACAGACTACTTTATAATGAACAGAACTTTGCTAGGAAGTCCAAGATTGAGGCCTGCATCTAGTAAGGGTCTTCTTGCTGTATCATCCCATGGTGGAGGCGCAAAGAGAGGGTAAGAGAGAGAGAGCGAGAGGGGGCCGAATTTATCCTTTTTAAGGAATCCACTCCTATGATCCCCTCACTCTGCACTCCTGGCCTAATTACCTCTCCTTAATTGCTCCACTGCCAACACTGTTACATTGGGGATTAAGTTTTCTACACATGTTTTTTGGGGAACTCATTCAAACCACAGAAGACCTGAATAGGTATTTCTCCAAAGAAGTCATACAAATGGCCAACAGGTATATGAAAAAAATGATCAATGTCACTAATCATCAGGGAAATGTAAGTCAAAACCATGATAAGAAATCATTTCACTTGTTAGGATGGCTATTAAAAACCAAAAGATAACAAATATTGAAAGAAATGTGGAGAAAAGGGAACCGTTATACACTGTTAGAAGGAATGTAAATTAGTACAAACATTATGGAAAACAGTATGGAGGGCCCTCAAAAAATTAAAACTAGAACTATCATAAAATCCAGCAATCCTACTTCTAAATATATTGCCAAAAGTATTGGAATCAGGATCTCATAGAGATATCTACACTCCTATGTTCATTATAGTATTATTCACAAGAGTCAACATATATAAACAACCTAAATGCCTACCATGAGACAAATGGATAAACTAATTATTGTATATACATACAATTGAATATTATTCTACCTTAAAAAAAGAAGAGAATCCTGCCATTTTTGACAACATAGACAGTCCTAGAGAACATTATACTAAATGAAATAAACCAGATACAGAAAGAAACATACTATATGATCTCATTTATATATGGACTCTTAAATAGTCAAACTCATAAAAGCAGAAAGTAGAATGGCAGTTGCCAGGCATTTAGGAAAGGGGGAAATGGGGAGGTGATGTTCAAAAAGTGCAGATTTTCAGTTATGCAGAATGAGTAAGTTTGGAGATCTACACAGCATAGCGCCTATATCTGACAATACTGTATGGCATACTTAAAATTTGCTAAAAGGATAGATCTTATGCTAAGTGTTCTTACCAAAAAAAGAAGAAAAAATATAATAAGAAAGAGAGTAAGGAAACTTTGGGAGGTGATGGATATGCTTATGGCGTTGATGATGATAGTTTCACAGGTATATACTTACCCTCAAACTCGTTGAGGTGTATACATTAAATATGTGCAGCATTTTATATGTCAATCGTACCTCAATAAAGTGGTTATTTTTAAAAGAAAGATAAAAACCTTGAAAATCCTATACAAGTAAATTTCTCAAGTGCAAGTGCTTTAGTGACTTCAGGAATTGCTCTAATGTCCACTGTTAGAAACTAACTGGGGTAGTTGCAAAGGCAGGTAAAGAAGCTGCAAAGACATTTCCCTTTATGTGCATAGAAAATTATGAAGGAAGCTCCATCTTGGGTGAAATTTTTAATTTTGATGAAACAGCTCTCTAGGACCTATCTTGAAGGGGGAAACATAAAGCTCTGTGTTTGAGTGCAAATATTTGGCTAACTGTGATGCTGGGGTGCAAATATCTGTGCACATTTCCCCACACCAGTATTTTGTTAGTCTCACATACGTGTTTGTTGGTGCTCTGATTAATACTTGACATAAGTCTTGAATGATATGCCTCAAACCTATTTTTAAGGCACAGTTTTAAACATATTAGTATAACAGAAGAAAAATCATGTATTACAGTTTAGTGTTTACTTCTCTGATACTAAATCACTAAATTGTGAGTATTTCCTTTCCAGGCAAATATTTTATCTCATTCACATTTGTAACTTCCACTTATAGTACAGTGACTGCTAGATGGTTAAATATACATTAAAATATAATTTAGCACCTCTACCTGGTTTCCTTTGGGTCTTACTTAGTTCTTAGCCCCTGGGCAATACTTTTTCTTCTCCAACCACTCATCTTCACATCCTGGTGAAGTCAGGCGGCCTTCTATCTTGACATCTACCCATCAGTAATTCAAAATCAAAAATTTCATACACACCTGCCAATTAATAATTGATTGGTTCAATATTTTTGTGGCAGGCACTACTTCTGTATTCTGTTTGCTGTCAGGTTCAGTGATGGTTGCGAGAATGCCTAATTTGTGGTGTCTGCCCTCTTGAAATTGTTCTTATTCTGAGATGGAATTCCTTTCAGCCTGAACAACCCGCTATATTAATTTGCACTTGTAGAGCACTTAAGTTTCCAATGCATATTCCTATGTTATCTCTAAGTGCTCCAAATAACACTGAGGATCAGACAGGGAAAATGCTATCCCAGTCTTTATAGAAGGTCCAGAATAGTTAAATTTCTAAGAAAGCTTAGGTTCTATCCCCACATCTGCCCCTATTTCTAACTTTTGACTCCTCTAACTTTTAATACAGTGGCTGTATGGTGCACATGTGACTGTGTCATGAATTGATCTCCTATTAAAAAAACTCATTCACATATAGAAATAACAATTTTTATAAGCACAAGGTAAAACAAACTAATTTTTATGTAAAAGAATGGAGTTTATTTAGAAGGTAGTTGATGATTTTTAGACATTCTCCATGAACAGCCTTGATTTTAGAAATTGTTAAAGTGAGAGTCAAACTTTCTATAAAGCAGACACATGGCCTACTGCTCAAAGCTTACTCTCTGTTAGATATGGTATCTAACCCAGAGTTAGAAATATAACTGATGCATGCTTTGCAAGCTCTGACTGAGAACTGAGGATAGCTGATTCAGGGCTTGTAACCTGAAGATTTCAACCCACCTATTAAGTAGAATATAAAATGAAGCCTGGAGAAAGCTGGGCTATTCAGCCGCCTAATAATTTATCTTTATATATTGAGAACAAAATAGCATGAGTCAGTTTAACTATATATACAGACTAACACAATGATGGGCAGAACATTGCAAATAGATTCTTGCTGAAGACAGGGAGACTGTGAAAACATGAAAGTCCTCATAATCAGGGATAGATAGATTAATGCTGAGGCCTGACCTTCATCAGACCAGATCTCCTTGGGTACTTGTTTTGATGGAACTTCCCGAGGAAGACCTTTAATTTCAGTATAAAGAGCACCAACTACTAGATCCCTCTGATTGGGTCTCTCAGACACTATTGATTCTAAGATATATTATATATTTGATAACATATCTGAGAAAATAGAAAACATTCCCTTAAAGGCACACGTTGGTTTTAAAAGGCATAATGATTTACAGACTTTAAAAGGCAAAAAAATGACCACTGATAATTTAAAAATAAATAAAACTCAGTTGAATTTGTTTAATAAACGGTTGAATGAATCTTGGCTTTGATGGATAAAACTTCAAAGGGCTCAAATTCTCATCTCCTTTGTATTGGTTGAACATCAGGAAATGAATCTTTGAGCCACAGCTTCTTTCTAAAACCATGCTTCTTTTGCTGAAGATGTACAGAGGAATATATGAAATTTCAGGCTTTCAGAAGCACAGACGCCAAGGAGCTCCCAGAGGCTCAGCAACAAGAACTCATGCTCAATTCTGGCTCATCTCCAACTTTTTGACTCAGCTCTGGACACCTCCCATCCCTGTGCCATTGTAGTCAAGTTGCAGATCCCTACCCAGGAAAGCCAAATTCATCCAGCTTAGCCCATGAGTGTATCCCTAGGGTCGGGGGGAGTTGAGCCAGTACAAACAAAAATTCCACTGGCCCCATCTCCAATGGCAGGGGTTGGGGAGAGAAATTTCCAAAGAAAAAGTAAAGTGATGCCTTACCAAAAGGAAATGAAAATCCAGGCTTAGGGCAAATTAGAAAAACTTACCTCTTTGTGTGAGTATAGTAGAAAAGGACACCTTTTCTCCATTCCAGAGGCAGAAAATTCAATTCCCACCTATCCCTCCTTAGAGGCCACTTTTGTGCAGTACACAAACTACACATATATAGATAGTGGCCATAAGGGGAAGAGATGTCAGATGTTTTCTACTATGAATGCTCGGAGAAGTAACTTTGATTAAGAAACCTGATATTTCCCTAAGTGCCAATTGTCTCAAATATTACATTGTTCATTCAGAGTCCCTCAATCCCCCAATTCACTCTGGCCATTCTTTTATGTATCTTCAATTTGGGTCAGATACATTTTCCCTTTTATCTCTGAAAACATCTGGGGATTCAAGTTACTATCCATTCATACTCCTGGACCATAATTCATATTAAATTCTTGTGATCCTGGGACCTTTTTAATCAATTTTTTTTTTTTTTTTTTTTAGATTTCTTCCAGAGCCAGGGTCAGCAAAGTATATACTTACAGATGACAAACCAGGGGTTCCTGCCACAGTTTTGCCACTGTGCCCCTCTTCATCAACATCATTCCATGTAGGCATTTTAACCAGGGCATTGCTGACCAAGGTTTGACAGTTATGAGAGGAACAGAAGATCCTGTGAAGCCATTATTAGCTCTTGATGCAATGGCCCAGCCCTTTTATCTGCTTGGACTAATGCAGTTGTAAAACCTCGGGCAAGTAGTTCAATGAGACCGGACCTCAGCTTACCTCAACTATGCAGTGCAAATAATAAATCTACCTCTCAAAAACAGATTGTGATAAATATTTACTGAGATTATGTAAATGGGTCTGAAGGATCTTTAGTGAAACTCACTGGCTTCCCCTTAGTTTTTGCCTCTGTGCTGAGAAATTAGATTCTCTTTCTATAATCTCTTCTGTCTACATCATATAGAATGTCTTTTCCTTTTACAGATTTGCTGGAATCCAATGTCACAATTCCACATACTCTCATTTGAATACTGGAAACTTTAATAGATTTTCAAAGAGGATAAAAAAGAGCAAAGATTCCCTATAAAGTTCAGGTATGCAAAGAAGGTACCACTCAGCCAGTATATATGTCTCCCCAATGCTGCTTTCTATCACTGTCACATGTTGGACCACAGTCAGGAATCTGACCTTCAAAAGACAGCCAGAGAAGAAAGTAAGAGTTCTGTTGCCAGAGAGGAAATAAAACATCTGTATATCCCAATCAGGCATTGCCAACAGTTTTTTGGCATTTAGTTTTATAATGCCTGTGAAATTAATGAATGCCCTTCAAAATAGTGTCTTTCTTTATCCCTATATTGTCATGCCCATGTCATTGTCCAGTTTCAGCAAGTTATAGGTAATTTCTAATTACTTGCTAATCAAGGAGGAGAAGCATAAGTCAACCATTTGGTAGACCTCAGGTAATAGGGAAATTACTGCCTTGGCTGCTGGCTGGTACTTTTCAGTGGTGCCAGTAGGAAAAGTAACAGAGGAAGATGATGTCATGGAATTGAGATGACATCCCTTCACTCATAAGAAAGGTCCTAGTGCAAAAATGATTTATTTTCCTATCTGCTCTGAGACACTACCTCCTGCTTTTAGGGTCCTGAGATTGAAGGCCATGTACCCTAGAAAGGGGCCTTTGTGACCTTGGAAAGGATGTATGTATTAGGCTGTTTTTGCATTGCTATAAAGAAATACCCGAGGCTGTGTAATTTATAAAGAAAAGAGGTCTTGGAGGGTGTATGTGTCCAGTAATGTAACCACCTCTTCTAGGTTTTCTAGTTTGTGTGTATAGATGTGTTTGTAGTAGTCTCTGATGGTTGTTTGTATTTATCTGAGGTCAGTGACAACATCTCCTCTGTAAATATTAATTGTGTTTATCCGGATCTTCCTCTCTTTTCTTTATTAGTCTAGCTAGTGGTCTACTATTAATTTTTCTAAAAAGACCAATTCCTGGATTCGTTGATCTTCTAATTTTTGTGTGTGCCTCAATCTCCTTCAGTTCAGCTCTGATTTTGGTTGTTTCTTGTCTTCTGCTAGATTTGGGGTTGGTTTGCTTTTACTTCTCTAGTCCTTTTAGTTGTGATTTTAGGTTGTTAAACTGAGATCTTTCTAACTTTTTGATATGGACATTTGGTGCTATAAATTTTCCACTTAACACTGCCTCAGCTATGTCCCAGAGATTCTGGTATGTTGCATCTTTCTTCTTATTAGTTTCAAAGAACTTCTTGATTTCTGCGTTGATTATTTATCCCAAAGTCATTCAGGAGCCAACTGTTCAGTTTACCTGTAATTTCATGCTTTTGAGTGATTTTCTTAGTATTGATTTCTATTTTAATAGTGCTGTCATCCACCAGTGTCACTGGTATGATTTCAGTTGTTTTTCATTTGCTGAAGATTACTTTATGTCTGATTATGTGGTCAGTTTTAGAGTATGTGCCATGTGGTGATGAGAAGAATGTACATTCTGTTGTTTTGGGGTGGAGAGTTCTATAGAAGTCTGTCAAATCCATGTAGTCCCATTTTGAGTTCAGGTTCTGAATATCTTTGTTAATTTTCTGCGCTAATGATCTCTTTAATGTTGTCATTGGTGTGTTGAAGTCTCCTAATATTATTGTGTGGATGTCTAAGTCTCTTTGTATGTCTCTAAGAACTGACTTTATGAATCTGAGTGCTCCTGTATTGGGTGCATATAAATTTAGGACAGTTAGGTCTTCTTGTTGAATTAAACCCTTTACCATTATATAATGTCCTCCTTTGTGTTTTTTTTATCTTTGTTGGGTTAAAGTCTGTTTTATCTGAAATTAGAATTGCAACCCTGCTTTTTTCTGATTTCCATTTGCTTAGTGGATTTTCATCCATCGCTTTATTTTGAGCCTATAGGTGTCATTGTGTATAAGTTGGACCTCTTGAAGACAGCATACCATCAAGCTTCTTATCCATCTTCTTGCTCTGTGCTTTCTAAATGGGTCCTTTAGTTCATTTATATTCAAGGTTAGTATTGATATGCGTGGATCTGATTCTTTCATTGTGTTGTTAGCTGGTTATTATACAAATTTGTTTGTGTGTCACTGGTCTATGTACTTAAGTGTGATTTGTATTGGTTGGTAACATCCTTTCTTTCATTATAACCTTGGAAAATCTGATAATTGTTTCTTAGGGATGATATTCTTATGGAGAATCTTCTAGGGGTTCCCTCTATTTTCTGAATTTCACTGTTGGTATCTCTAGTGAGGTTAAGGAAGTTTTCATGGATGATATTCTGAAATGTATTTTCCAAGTTGTTTGCTTTCTCTTATTCCATTTCAGAAATGCCAGTATTTTGTTGATTTGGCCTCTTTACATAATTCCATTTTTCTTGGATTATTTGTTTACTCCCTTTTATTCTTTTTTCTTTATTTTTGTCTTTCTTATTTCAGAGAGTCAGGCTTCAAATTCCTAGATTCTTTCCTTAGCATGATCTATTCTGCTGTAATACTCGTGACTGCATTGTAAAATTCTTGTAGTATGTTCTTTGGCTCTATCAGATCAATTAGGTTGTTTTTTATACTGGATATTTAATCTGTCAGGTCCTGTTTCACTTTATTGTGATTCTTAGTTTCCTTGGGTTGGATTTTACCAGTCTTCTGAATTTCAATGACTTTCATTCCTAGCTACATTCTGAATTCTATTTCTGTCATTTCAGCTAACTCAGCCTGGTTAAGAATCCTTATTGAAGAACTAGTGCAACCATTTGAAGGACATAAGATACTATTCTCATTGGAGTTGCTGGAGTTCTTGCATTGGTTCTTTCTCTTCTCTGTGTGTGGGTATTCCTTTAACTGCTGAGCTACCTCTGATTAAAGTGGTCAGGCAGGGGCAAAGTGGGTGTGCTGGTGTCCTAGGTCAGGCAGCCCTGCCCAGTGAGGAGAAGTGAGGACCAAGATGTAAAAGTGTGGCCAGTTTTCCATAAGGGTATGGAAAACTGCAGTATGATGGGGTTCCACTACAGTGCCTAGTCACTTTGGGTTTTCTAGCACCTAAAGGTGTCAACACTAAAGGCTGTGAAACAGCAAAGATGGCAGCCCACCCCTCTCTGGGAGCTCCATCCCAGGGAGGTATAGACTTGTTACCAGCCTGAACACACCAGCAGGAGATGGCTAGACATCCTGGCTGGGAGATCCTGCCCAGTGAGGAGAAATAGGATCAGGGACCCATGTAAAATAGCAATCTGGCTCCTTTTTTGTAGAGCAATCATGCTGTGTTGGGGGTCCACTCCAGCTCCCAGTCACTTCAGACTCTCCAAATTCCAAAGGCAACAACAGCTAAGGCTGTGAAACAGCAAAGACAGCAGCCCACCCCATTCTCTGGTAGCTCTGTCCCAGCGAGATTTAAAACAGCTGCTAGCCAGAAAATATCAGCAGTGGTTGTTATACATCTTGGTCAGGAGATTCTGCCCAGTAAAGAGAAATGGGATCCAGAACCCACGTGAAAAGGCAGTCTGACTGCTTCTCCATAGAGCTACTGTGCTGTTCTAGGGGACTGCCCCAGTCCCTAGTCACTTCCAACTCCCTAGAGCCCAAAGGCAGCAATGGCTAAGGCTGTGAAACAACAAAGATGGTGGCTGATCCTTCCCACTGGGAGCTCTGTCCCAGACTCAGAACCCTGCCAGCTGGGAAACACCGGCCAGGATGGCTGCTGACTCCAGTCAGCAGGTCCCACCCAGTAAGAAGTGGGGGTCAGGGACCTGTGAAAAAGAGCAGTCTGGTAGCTTTTTCATAGGGTGGCTGCACTGAAGGCAGCAATGGCTAAGGCTGTGAAACAGCAAAGATGGTGGCCTGCCCCTTCTCCTGGGAGCTCTGGTCCAGGGAGGTGTAATGCTGCCACTGGTAGCTGGCTGGAGATCCAAACCATTGGGTCTTATCCTGCAAGGATAAGATCCTGTGGAAGTGGAGCATGCAGACCATCGCTGCTTAGCCCCCTGGATTCAGCCCCTTTCCTAGGCATATGTATGGGGGTCCAACCTCACACTCTGCCAAAGTTGCAGCCACTTTTGTCAGGAAGCCAGGGCATCTAAAGCTCCTGGGGCTCCATGTGTGCCTGAGACGCTTCTCTGCTAAGACTCCACATTGCTCTGCACGTCACACTGCACAACTTGGTGGAGTGGGTTCATGAAGGAATTTGCTGACCTGAGGGTTACAAAGATCCATGAAAGAAGCATGGGTACACAGGGTCAATT
Source organism: Sapajus apella (assembly GCF_009761245.1). Taxonomy (NCBI): domain Eukaryota; kingdom Metazoa; phylum Chordata; class Mammalia; order Primates; family Cebidae; genus Sapajus; species Sapajus apella. Next base: position 1,054,766 of record NW_022437043.1, read on the forward strand.
ACTTATTCACTGTTTCCCTGGGTGAGGGAGGTTCCCCTGGCTCTGTGTCATTCCCAAGTGGGTTACTGTTGTGCCTTGCTTTTCTCCATTCACTGTGGGTTGAGTTGTTTTCTTGACAAATCCCAGTGCATGTACCTGGATGTTTCAGTTGAAGGTACGGAATTTACTCGCCCCTTCTATTTCTCTCCATGAGAGTGGTGGACACTAGCTGCTTCTAGTTGGTCATCTTGGCCAGCCTCTCCTGATGTTGGATTAATTATGTCACTTACTAGAGTCTGTTTCCTCATATGTAACTTGATAATGATTTCATGTTGCATATTCACCAAATGGCTTGTAACTAAAATAAAATGTAAAGGACTTTCTAGAGTTGTACATATGTGAATGGAATCTATTCTACTGGAATATTTATTAACTCATTTCACAAATACTTATTAGACACTTGTTACCTACTAATATGGAGGTAAGGAAATATACATGAAAAAAAAAATCTGTCTCCTGCAATTCAGAAGTTTCCAGTCTAGCAAGAGATGAATAGTTGTGTGAACAAATAAACAAACAAAATACAGGGCTGTGTAGGCCAGGAGGAGGGGCCAAACAGCAGCTAAAAATGTCTGGCCAGGTTTTTCAAAAGAGTTGATGTTTGAAATAGCCTTGAATTTTGTTACTACCTTGCAGAGAAAAAAGACAGACTGAATTCAAAGTTGAAATAGCATGATATGTAAAATTACTATGGCATATTAACATGGAGTGGTGAGGAAATGAAGAAAAGTGTAGGATATTTGTATAATCAGGAGTGTGGGAACAAAATGGTAGATCAGATTAATGGTTATCCTAGGTTGGATTCCCCATAAGCAAACCTATGACATAGATTTATGCACAAGTAATTTATTAAGTAAGTACTTTCAGGAGACACCATTAGGCAAAGGGAGAATCAGGGCAGAAAATATAAAGGAGGCATGCAAAGGTCTGATTTCAAGCAAAGTCTCAAAAAGGATTTCAGTCTTGTCCTCAGGAGAATTCTGAAACATAAGTAAGTCATCCCTTAGAACTGTCTGACCTGAAGGCAAGTACCCAGGCTTTCATACTTCTGCTCACAACATCAGCCCATTGCCTGAGGTTCACCCAGGAGGATTCAAGCTCCCAGCTATTTCTCTGTTGCTGTAAGACAAGCAGCTCTACTAGCCAGACAGTTCTCTGCAGGTAAAGGTGCAGGTTTTTGGAGGCAAAAGCATGCCAAAGCTGGAAGGGGGAGTGCCCAGAAATGGTAAAGATATCCAAAGCGCTCCTTGGTCTACAGCTGACACTGCAGTATATGCTACAGCTGGGGTTGGCAAGATCGTCAAAGTTAGATTGTGGATAATCTTATATGACAATAGATTTCAAAATTTTTTCTTCACACACCTGCCAAAATAATTTTTTAAAATAACATATATTTTCTTGAGGACTTTTAAGTTACCATCTAAATTTTAATAAATTGACAATTAATATTAGGCCAGCATTACTGTAATACTCAAGCCAGACAAAGACATTACAAGAAAGGAAAATTATACATCAGTATCACTCTAAACTTAGAGATAAAAATACTCTTCAAAATATTAACAAATCAAACCCAGCAATATAGAAAATGAATGATAATGTATTGTGAATAAGTAGGGTTTGACCAAAAAAATGAAAGGTTGGTTCAACATTTGAAAATCTATCAAGGTAATTCACCATATTAACAGGCTAATAAAAAATCTATATATCAATAGATGAAGAAAAAGCATTTGATAAAATACAACATCAATTCATATTAATACTCTCAACAAACCGGGAAAACAAGGGAACTTCCTTAACCTCATAAAGGTTGTCTAGAGAAAAAAATTATAACTATAGCTCTTTTCATACTTTATAGTGAGAGACAAAATGAGAAATTGCCTTAAAATGAGAAACAAGGCAAATATGTTGTCTTTCACTGCTCCTATTCAACAAAGTACTAGAAAGCGTAGCCAATGCAAAAAGGCAGAAAATGGAAATAAAAAGCAAGCAGATTGAAAAGAAATTAAACTATCTTTATTTGAGATAATATAATTGTCAATGTAAATCAAACCTAAAGACAACTCTTTCTATAACTAAGTAAATCTAGCGTGATCGCAGGATACAAATTTCATATACAACAGCCAGTTCTATCTTTAAATAACAGAAAATAAAAATTGGAATTATAATTAAAATACTAGTATGGTTTGGCTGTGTCTCCACCTAAATCTCATCTTGAGTTTGTAGATCCCATAATTCCCATGTGCTGCGGGAGGGAGCCAGTGGGAGATAACTGAATCATGGGGGCAGTTTCCCCCATACTGTTCTCCTGGCATTAAGTCTCACAAGTTCTGATGATTTTATAAGGGGTTCCCCCTTTTGCTTGGGTCTCATTCTTTCTTGCCTGATGCCATGTATTAGTGTGTCAGGTTGCCTACGCTGCAGTCTTCTGTCATTCCATCAATCTAGTTGTTGTGAAAGGACTCTGCAGATATAAAGTCTCTAATCAGTTGATTTTAAGCAAAAGAGATTATCCTGTGCAACCTGGGTGAGCCTGACTTAAAGTTTTGAAGGCCTTAAAAGCTAGTTTGAGGAAAGTAAAAAACAGAGAAGAGAGGAGAGAAAGAGAGAGAAGAAGAAATTCTACTTGTGGACAACAGCTTCAGCTTGTGCCTGTGGAGTTTCAACCTGTTGGTGAGCTTCCCTTCCTTACTAAGGTCTGAAATTACTTATGCCAATTCCTTGTAATGAATCAATCTATAGATAGATAGACAGATACAATATGCAAATATTTTAGCAGTTGTTCATAATCTGCAAAAACTGCAAGCAACCAAATGTACTTCAGTGGGTAAATGGATAAACAAACCAAGATACAGCCATACAATGGAATACTATTCAGTGATAAAATAGAACGAATTATTGATTCACACAACATGGATAAATCATAAATAAATTTCGCTAAGTGAAAGAAACCAGAATCAAAAGATTACACGTTGTATAATTACATGTATATGACATTCTGGAAAAGGCAAAACTATGCAAATGAAAAACAGACCAGCTTCCCCAAGTTATCAGGGTTTATAAAAGGGGGAGTGGTTGGTTACAAAGGAGACGCACAGTATAATTTTTATTGTGATAAAATATTTTGTATGGTACTAGGATGGTAGACACATGACTAGGTGTATTTTTTAAAACTGGAAGAACTGTTCATCACAAAGATTAAACTTTATGCAAATAAAAAAATCAACCAGAATTTCAAGGGATAGCTGATGGGATAAAAAATGTGACAAATTAATGTAACTTTACAATAAATTTATTACATAACCTCACTGAAGGGTGTGGCTGGAAAGGAGCTGACTTAAATAACTTTGGAAAATTATGTCTTGACTGAAAAATGTAAGCCAAAAGACAAAACAAACTGTATATAAAATGTACTCTAATTGTCAAATATGTTTCTCAAAGGGATACTGGGTTAAGAAGTTTGAACGCTTTAAGTATATACTATAATTGAACCTATAAGTATATAAGTGATAAATAATGGAGTCATGTTTCTCACTGTAAAACAAAGAAGTTGCAAATAAAATAAGAGAGAAGACTAGAATGAACTCTGAATTAAAGTTGGAGACAGTAAGTATGAATTCATGTTTATCTTAATATACACACAGAGAGAATAATTATAGATATGTGTGTATACGCAGGTTAGTGTGTATGTGTGTCTGTGTGTATCTGTGTGTGTCTGTGTGTGTCTCCTAGCTCTTTCTTCTGAGAGGGCCTAGAAGTAGTGATACTTCCAGTAGCAACACAATATACTTGGTGATCAGATTTTAGTTTCTAAATACCATTCTTTAATAAGAGGAACTAGGGCTCCTCGAAGAAATGACTGATTCTAGAACTGGAGAAGGAAATATACAAGATGAGCTTGAAGCATTTTGTAGTGCCAGAAATGAAGGAAGTGCTCAAACAAAAGGATGGGAGCATGTTAAAGGCAAATAAGAGCAAAACTGAAATAACTTGCAGCTAAAACTGGAAGAATCTGAGTAAGAAAATAAGCTGAAAAAAATATATATATACTTGGATTATAACTCAAATGTAAAATATACATTGTAGAAATAAAGAGCTCCCAAATGAGAACAAGCACAGGCTATTTACTCAGAGCTGGCGATAGCAAGGGAGTTAGCCACCATCATTTGTGTTTTGGCAGAGACTCAAAAGCCAGTGAGAAGAGTGGGACAACTTTATGTTGGAAAAGAGAGAGAGCTTCAGGTGTGCCCTAATTGGAAGCTGTTGACAAGGGGAAGCAGGAAATGGGCTAAATGAAGCTGGGCATCCTATGTGATTCATTTGAGGAGCAGATTCAGGTTGATCCTAAGTTGAAAGCAGGGATAAAAATTAGGGAATCTATCAGTTATTAATTAAGTCCTGGCCATTTGGAGCTGATTGTTATAGGAGGTATTGTTTAGCTTCCTGGGTTATTAGCGATAGCAGCCTGCCTGTCTACCGGTCTAATTCATAGATAACAGGTTGGATTCCCGGCTGGTTACTGTAGATAATGTGTTGGTTTCCTGGCTGGTTGCTGTGAGTTAGTTATTTTTGTTGATGTTAAATTTTTAGTTTGACAAATGTGAAAGCAAAAAGAAATACTCTGTACTATCTTTGTGATGCTTCTATAAATCTGAAAATATTTCAAAGTAAAAAATTTATTTTAAAATATATCTATCTCCTCAGGTACTTTTAAATTGACATCTAAACTTTTTCATCACAAGTTTAAATATTTGCAAAGAATATCATTTCCAGTATATTGGAAATATTGTTATTTTAAATTAAAACTGTCATATCACTCTTTTAAATATATTCAAAGGACTGTAAATATGAAAGCAATTTGAATCATGATCTTTAATTTAAAAAATATATGAACAAGCTATTCTCCTGTCAGACACATTAAATTATTCCTTTTTCTCCTTGAACTTATATATACAAATTACTTCTTCTCTATAATATTATCCTATTGAAATACATTTTTGTGCTGTAAAATTCCACTGATTACCCTAACATGCCAGTCTGCAATAAGAATGTGTATATTAAATTGAAACTTTAATTTTTTTAATTACCTGTGGCCTTAAGGCTCAAATGTTAATTATATTTCAATCCATAAGAAATCTTATTAGTACACATTTGATCAAAATGGAATATATTACAAAATTTGATAATTATCAAATCCAAAGAACAATTATTTATTGGAAATGCTAAGAAGGATAGAGGTTACTTTTGACTTAAGGAGAGCTTTTGACACCAACATTTGTAATTATCTCTGTGTTTGTTACCCAGGAGGTATAACTCAGGGCCAAACTGCATGATAGGATTTTTATTGAGTAAGACATGCGCCTTTCTTTTGAAAATAAGATAAAGAAGATTGTTAAATAAAAAGGGTGGGGCATAAGATAATTCAGCTTGAGGCCTTGACCCCAAGTGACATTTTATACTAAAAGAAAAGAGTAAATATGGACGTTTAAGATTTATAAGTGATTGCTTAAAAACCAACCATACCTGCGTCCCACTTGGCAAGATGTTATGTATCCCTGGGAGTAAAAATTCCCCAGTCTACTTCATATAGCCCTGGGAATACAAATTCCCCAGTCTGAAAGCTACCCTCATGAGAATACTGAAAGAGTTGGAGTTTATCCTGAAGCCAGTAGAGAATTGAGAGCAATTAGAGTTGCGAAGCAGAAAAATTTGTGCGTTAGAAAGAGAATCAGGACCATTATTTCCTGGATGAATGAAAGGAAAAAAGAACTGAAGGTGTTGAGTTGCTACAGTAGAGACACGTTGCAGAAGTTCCTAGGTGTGAGTTCCAGCCTTCCTCCTAAGTAGGTTTTTATTTATCAGACAATGAGACCCATTAAGTGGTAATCACCTCACTAAGGAGGCATTTCCCCTAGTATTTTATTTCTGTAAACATCAGGTAATTCTCATTCCAACAAGTTGAACCTATTCAGACAGAACAAAGTATATTATAGAACCACAGTCCCTCTGATGACAACACAGCATGATAAGCCTAAGGCATCCTTTGTCTCTATGTATTTGGATGGAGACATTTTATCCTTAGCACTTTCCACAACAGAGTTGGGTCCTAATTTAAGGAAACTCCCTCCAGATAGAATCTCCTTTAAATGAATGCAAGAACAAAACCTGGAGGCTTGCAGAGGGCCCTTTATATCCCAACAGTCTGTACCAATATTGTTTTTCTGACATGAGCAAGCCTCTATTTTCAAATTCCCTGGAATTCCTTTGGGAAGAATACTTATGTAGTCCAAGTTTAGATACCTATTAAATATTTAATATAAATAATCCCTTTCAAAATATTTTTCTGATTATGGATATGAATAAATTTTCTCTAGGTAATACTAAAAATATGTTTTAAGTGTTTCACACCTGGGTTAAGGGAAAATTATGTTGCTGTAATAAGATGATATCTTGACAGGTGTTATACACCCAAGCCCTAGAAAGCCTACTAAGTGCTAAAAAGGACTTCTTCCTTTACCAAACTTTCATCAGGCTTCTCTGAGCCCTATTCTCAACTAAGCTACATCCTGTCCAGCCCAGTTCAGCAAGAATGAAGCCAAGTCAATTTAGCAAGAATTCACCCCAGACCCCTGATACCTAACCAAGTTCTTCTTAGTAATTTTCCATCCACTGACTCCCTTACCCTGACCATTGGCTATAAATGTTCAGCTGCCCATGTGTTATTCAGAGTCAAATTCAATCTGTTTTATTGCAATAGTCTTGAATAAAGTCCTCCTTGCCTGTTTAACTTGTCTGGCACAATTTCTCTTTAACAGTTCCAGGCACTCTGTTGGGTGTAATAGTATTAGATTGTGTGAGATCTAGCCCCTGCCATTCAAGAGTGTGCAGTTCATTGGGCTGTGCATTAATTCAAGGGCAGTTTATTCATAATGTTTACTATCTTGACCTCCACCCTGTTGTTGAAATCCCACAATTCCCTTGAAGAAGCAGGGCTGGGTCTAGACTTCAGAGGCTTTGCCTTCTTTGCCAATTTGATTGAAAGGAAGATGCATGGAATCTTCTTAGGCTTCTTTGGTGAGAAAACAAGTTGCGTGACAGATCAGCAAGAGAAGCCAGGGCAACATCTGTTGTTGTTGTTTTATTGTTGTTGTTAAGAGACAGGGTCTTACTCTGTTGCATAGACTGAAGTACAGTGGCATCAACACAACTCACAGCAGCCTCGACCCCTGCGTGCTCAAGTGATTCTCCCATCTCAGCCTCCTGAGTAGCTGGGACCACAGGTGCATACCACCAAGCCCAGCTCATCGTTGTGCGTATGTGTCTGTGTCTGTGTGTGTGTGTGTGTGTGTGTGTGTGTGTAAATGGGGTCTTGCTATGTTGCCTAGGCTGGTCTCAAACTCCTGGGCTCAAGTGACCCTCCCGCCTCAGCCTCCCAAAGTGCTGGAATTACAGGCATAAGCCACACTGTGCCTGGCCAACATTTCCTAACAAATGCATTTTTTCTAATTAGTCCTTTTTGCTGACACTCACAAACTGATCAGTGTGTTTAATACAAAGGAGGCCTGCAAACCAAATCACTGCTGACCATGCTGCTCTCACTCTGAAAGTATGCTAGTTGGGTTCTCCAGGAGGGAGATGCTGAGACTAAATTAGGAATACAATAGTGAAGCAGGACATTTCCCTGACCCCTTCACAGGCAGGAACTGGAGTACATGGGTGCTGGCAGGGGCAAACTCCACTCACTTGACCCACTGTGCTCCACCCCTCATGGGACGGGGAGCACAGGTGAGCAGGTGCAGGAGCTGGGACAAGTGCTTTTGAGTACCAGCAAGAGTCCCCTCACCAGGGACCCACCCTCTTCTGCCCAGAATTTCCCTGCCTCCTGTCCCTATCAATAGGTTTATTGGAGGAATAGCTCCCTGAAAGATAAAAGAGAAGAAAGTAGAATTGGGCAGGGAGCATATCCAATGGCAAGTCAGAGCAGATAGTTATGGTCAACCCCAAGAGGATCTTCAGATCAAAAATTGCCCATTAGAGGAGCCTCACACTGGGCAGAAATGGCCATGTCCTAGTAATATCAACCATGCTCAGCCTTCGGCTAGGAGTGCACAGGATGAATGCAGACTGCTCTGAGGTCACTCTTGAAGGTGCTGCAGTTGAATGGCAAGTGCATTTTTGAAGGAAAAGCTGAATGGCACAACACCATGACTGCCAAGAAGAAATATTTCAGAGAAATCAAGAACTTTTCCTAAGAGGCAAATTGCTGTGAAGCATGGATTTCCTTCTGAGTATTAACTATAAGAATGAGCATGAGAATAAAGGACAACATGCCATCCCAAAATATGCCAGATAAGTATTTTGATTATTTTGAGTTGAAAACATTGGAGGAATTGTAGTTTCAGAAAGGATTAGTTGACCTGTCTCTTCCTGCATGTGGCAAGCCATAAAGATTCCTCTGGGAGGGGTGCCCTCACCATACTAGGGTGAGAAAACAGCCTTTATCACCAGACTGGAAATTGGGGCAATTGAGAAGAATAAATATACTTAACAAAGTATATTTTGTTATGCTTAATGAAGTGACCCTTGTTCCACTAGTTTTATAACCCCTATATGTCTATCACCTAGAGACTTCCTTAGAAAATTTACAGCCCTAGCCAGATTTCCTTTATCCTGTTATTTCTTCTCAAATTTTTCATTCTTTGTCTAAAAAATATAAAAGCATCTTGCTTTGACCACTTTTTTGGACTTCACTCTCTTGTGATGATCCTCCTGTTAGAAACAAATGCTTGGTACCTCAAAGAAGAGTCAACATTCCAGCCAAAAGCTTTCTCAGCAAGGCAATTTACTTCTGCAGAAGGGTGCCACTTGCACCTGGCATGGTCACAAGAGCATACTGAACAAGGGAGGAAAGGGGCTTTCATCCCTAGTGCAATTAGTCCCTATTGCTGTGTCCTCTCCCATTGACTGGGGCTGGACTGCACAATCTGAGCTAATCCCAACTGCCTACTTCAAATGGAGCAGGGATGTGGGTTACAGTGGTGGGATGAGCAATTTCCACAGGAAGGTCAGTTACAGAGCAGGTGACCAAGGAAATAGATGTGAGTTATAGATTAGGACCAGCGGGAAGGTTTTTTACTGTAACTAGGGGCAAGGAGGCACAAAGAACAAGGAAGTTAGGTTTGAAAATCGAGATCAAAGAACAAGGAAGCTGAACAAGCTGACTCTTTGAAGAGGAATTCATCGTACCTAACACTCATATACATGTAAAATTAACACAATTTGTATGCTTTTTTCTTGCTAATCTGCCTAGTGTCAGTTTGGTTTCTAGATCCAACCAAAAAGCCCATATAAGATCCTAAGGGGAGTTGAAGGTAATCTGACTCCCATACAGAAATTGTGGGGCAGCGTGGGGCAAACTTTCACTGGCTGGAACATTTGCTTGCTCCAGGACTGCTGCAGCCGAGATCCTGTACCTCTGACAAAAGACTGTCAAAGGTAACATTTCTTACTGTCAGCTTCTTGGATTGCTGTAGTGGTAGCTGGTTGAAGCAAGAATGGTAAGACTGTCTTTTTTCCTCTCGACACTGGGATCAACAGGCGAAAACACTTGTGAACTAGTTCTTTGGGTAAAAAGCGACTTTTGGTGTTTTTGCGAGTGCTCTAGATTTATATTTGATCCTTTTGATCTCAGAAATAGTCTTTATCTTATTTTGTCAAAGTCTTTTTGTATGAGGAACCAGAGGCATAGGTAGAGAACACAGGCATATAAGTCCTTATAATCCTGCTGTTCAAATTGGCCTTCACAGACCAGTGAGTTTACAGTTTTCATCAGGCTAGTGTCTATCTAAACAAACTGTGCTCTGGGTCCCTGAAACAAACAACAACAAAAAATACATGAAGTTCCCCTCTTGTTTTATGTCCTGAGGGCTCGGCTTTGCAACCAAAGAGGACACCCTCTCTAATCACTGCCGTCAGAGGTGCACAAAGAATTGGGTTTGTGTTAGGCAGCCAGTCTGAAGACTGGGGATTCAAGACACGAAAGATATTAAGCAGCACTTTCTTTGTCCAAATGTGCCAAGCTCTCAAGGAGTTTTGTCATAAGATACCAACCCATGAAGAAACTCCCGTCCCAGTATCGCCTGCCTGATATCAGAAATTAGTGGGTTTATAAAAAAGGTGACTCACATTCCATGAGAGACCAGAGACATCATCTGCCCAAACACTCTCCTTAATTGCCTGTGGCAACAAAGTTCTTTGCTTGCTTACTCTATTTCTGAGAGTGAATTTTTAGATCACTGGGGCTGTATCTTCTGTGCCCACTCCAGAAATGCCCCTTGCATCCCTGTAAACATTTATTCTAAGCCTGGAAAGTTACCTTCTGGTCTCTCCATAAAAAGGCTTATTGGATTAAGTCAATATTGGAATATATACACTAATGAAGATCTCAATTGCCAATGACTAGAAGATAGAGCCTTTGAAACAGAAACCCTACTATATTTGAAAAAATTTTGAGAGAGGTTTCATTCTGAAAAATCAACCTTTATGGAAAAATCAGATAGAATAAAGAACCCAGAAAAGTATTATGACTAGCCTTAGAAATTCCCTTAACAAAATTAAAGAACAAAAAGCAGACCTAGAGCAAAAATTGAAATCTACCCCCACTATAAATCCTCCTTCTCCACCCCCTTATACCCTGCTTTATCCCCAACTCCCTGTCCCTGACCCACCAGAGGATCTATTGGATGTCAGGGCCCCTGATATGAACCCCCCTCTTCAACATCCAGCCCCATCTCCTCAGCGTCTTCCTCCTACTGTTTCCCCAACAAAATTCTTTGACTCCTTCAACTTCCTCAGAAAGCCCCTTAGACATACAGCAGCCTTCTTTAACCTTCCTTTCCCTGGATGATTTACAAAAAGCCCTCCTGATCTCAAAACCCAAGGCATACAGGTCATTTGTGTAAAACGTAACAACCAAGAAGTAAAACTGGCACAGTTTCCAAGAACACATGTCAAGGCTCACTTTTTTTCTGTGCCTTACAATCTCTCCTACTTCCCAGGGCTTTGTAATCAGGCTCCATCAGCTCCAGACCTCCATATGCAATGCTCTCTGCGAATGTATCTTAGACCCCCTATTGAAAGAATTTATGTTTCCTGGACAGCAACAGATCTTTTAAATTATAAAGCCATTTTGCCCCCACTTTCAGAAGATCCTACCAAGTTTAGAGAAGCATTGGAGAAACCAGTGCCCATCCGTAATCCCACTCATAGGAACCTTGACTGGCTGCTAAGAGATATACTTCCCTCTCATGATCATACTGCAGTTATTAGACAGGCCAGACAGCCTCCTGGGGAAATCCCCTTCCACAGAAGGAATAGATGGCCGGAGGCCCTCCCTGGCCCAAGCCACTTTCTGGCCCTGCTGCAAATGAGGACATAGCTCAGCTAGACACTGATATTCAGGGCCTGATAGGGACAATACTAGGGGCTTTCCCTCCTAAGATGAACTGGTCTAAGGTTGAATTGTGTATCCAGAAAGAGGGTGAGCACCCCAGGGCATTTGTCGAGAAATTTATGCAGGGTTTTCAAAGGCATATGGCATTAGATCCAGTAGCTCCAGAGCACAGAAATCTTCCATTTCTGCTCTGGCTGGGAATCTTCTTCCTGATATAAAAAGGCAAATCAAAAATAGTACACTTGTTTCAGGTGGTCAGTCTCTAAGCATTATAATAGAAGTAGCCGCTCAATTCTTTGAAAATAGTTTGCAAGAAAATAAGGGGCAAAAGGAAATAAAATCAACAGTCTTTGGTGGAGCTTGAATTTTTACAGAAACAAAGGCGAGCCTCTAAGGATTCAAAGTCTTCTCATACCTTTGGTCAGCACAAGGCTTTTCTAGTTTGCCTTCAGAAACGTGCAGATCATGCAAAAAACTGGGGCATTAGAAAAACCGCTGTCCTATACTTAAGAAAAAAAGAAAGAAACTTTCCCTAAAACCCAGCACCCTCAGAAGGCTCATTTTTCCCCTCCTGTGACACAATACCCCATTGATTGATGGGGTCACCCCAAATCTCACTTGCACCCCAAAGCCCACCATTAAACTTAAAGTAGAGGATGAGGAACTGGATGTAACTGACACTGATAGGACTTCCTTTACTATTCACTCAGTGAAATTATCTCTACTTGTTACCTCTGCCCCTGTTCAAGCAATTGGAATCTCTGGGCAACCTATTATATTGCCCATATCTCAGGACATCCCAACATCCTTAGGTCTTCCTAACACCCACCGTGCCATTCTAGTTTCGGACTCCTCGCCCACAAGTCTTTTAGGTAGAAATTTATTGTGTAAGTTTAGTGCTATAATACAATATAATAAAAAAAAGCATTTTTATTTCTCTACATTCAGACCAAACTTTAAGCTTTCTACTCTCTCAGGGAAACTCATCTTGATTTAAATTCCTCTAAAGAAGATGCAATCTTAAAAGATGGCCCAGCCAGTCCCTAGGCTTCACATGCAAATGAGATTGGACTGCAACTGAGTACAGAACCTGTATGCATTGCATGGAAAAGGAACAAACATTTCACATCAGTAGCTCAGTGTCCCCTCTCATGAGATGCAGAGCAAGAAATCAAACGTATCATAGACTCCCTTTTGTAATAAGATAGGCTTATTTTTCACCGCTTCACCTTGTAACACCCCAATCTTACCAGTAAAGAATAAAGGAAAATTCGATTTAGATGGAAATCAAATATATTGATTTCTGCAAGATATAAGAGCCATAAGCACCTTTGTAATTCCCCACCACCTTGTAATCCCCAATTTGGCTACTATCCCTACCCCAATTCCTGGTGATGCAGCTGGTTTACAGTAGCTTACCTCTGCTCAGCTTTCTTTTCAATTCCATTGCACCCTGACAGAGTTTCTCTTTGCAATTACGTTTAGAGGAAGACAATTAACGTGGACGGGCATGCCTCAGGGATATTGTGAGTACCCTTCAATATTCTCTCCAATCCTTAAAACCACTTGGATTCTGTAGCCTCCACCCAAGGCTCCACCCTCGAGCAATATATTAATGATCTTTTGCTTTGTAACCAAACTAAATAAGATACCCTTACAGGCTCTCTCAGTCTACTAAAGGGACTAGCTGAACCATGCCATGAAGCCTCCAAGTCTAAACTTTAGTTAGTGCAAACAACGGTTACTTTCTTAGGACGTGAAATATCTCAGGGCACTCAGAAGTTTATTCCAAAATGCATTCAGTTGATTTTGTTCAATCCTTTCCCTAAGACAAAAAAGCAGTTGTGTAAATTTCTAGGGGCAGCTGGCTATTGTCAGCAATGGATTTCTAATTTTGAGGCTATTGCCAAACCACTATATGCCCTCTTTCCAGATACCACTCCTTCAGAAAAATTAACATCTTTCAAAACCTTGCAATTATCATTGTCCTACCCCCTTGCTCTTGACTTATCTAATTTTGATAAACCTTTTCACCTCTGTTGTCATTAAAATAATAGGATTGCTGCAGGTATCCTAGGGCAACCCTTTGTGTCTCAGATGCCAATGTGTAGCACATTTCTCATGCCAATGGGATCCTGTGGCAGCAGGCACGCCCCCATGCCTGCATGCAGTAGCAGCAGCTGCCGCCGTAATTACCAAAGTCAGCACCCATACATTAGGTTCCCCATCCACCTCGATGTTTCCCATGCTACGTCCACTCTCTTACAAGTTCTTAAATGCAGCACCTCTCTACACACGGACAGACCACCTAGGAGCAAGCCCTGTTACCAATCCCTCCATTATCTTACACCTTTGTGACACTAAGTCCTGCTGCACTCCTACCCCTCCCTGATGATGAAGATCTGCGTTCCATTCTGCTTGGTTGCCTAGCAGCCACAGGAACGGTTTCAAAGCCATGAGAGGATCTCTCAGACACTCCTTTAGACAACCTAGGCTTGCTGCTACTTTGTAATGCCTCTTGCAAATTTAATTTTAAGGGAAACAATAAATGGCTATGCCATAGTTACATGAGACGCTTGAGGCATACTCTTCACTGACTATAAAGTCAGCCCAGGCTGGTGAACTTATAGCTGTCATTGGAGCTTGAACATTGGCAGAAGGAAAACCTGCCACTATTTACCTGACTCCAGATATGCTTTTGGAGTCTGTCATGCTGTCGGCACAATCTGGAAACCCCATGGATTCTGAACCTCTGCTGGTACTCCTATTGCTAATGGACATATAATCGCTGCCTTATCACAGGCTGTTCACCTTCACACTAAAGTTGCTATTGTTCATTGTCCAGCCCACACTAAGGAGATGGATACTGTATCTTTAGGGAATGGTAGGGCAGAAAAGGCGGCTAAGCACACAGCTAAAAACTGACCCCCTGTTCATTTTTCCAGCCAACTTATGAATTTGCCTTTATCCCTGACAGATATTATATTCAGGTAAATGTCCCAAAATATGAAAATGATAAATAGATACAAAAGGGTGCCAAGCAGTTATCAGATGGATTGTATATTGGGCCAAATGAACTTCCTGTGGCTACTTTTCATTTAACCCTTCGGCTTGTACTTATGTCTCATCAGTTGGGACATATGTCCATAAGAGGGATAGTTGAGGAACTAAAGAATAATTGGTTTTGCCCTGGAATCTACAACATTTCTGTCCAAATTATTCCCCAATGCATTACTTGTAAATCTCACCAAGTTTCTGGAGGAAACCAGCACTCCTCAGGCCGTCCTCCAAGGCCCACACTTCTCCTTGCAGCAGTCCAGATACATTTCATAGATTTACCTCCAGCTCTGGCTTTTCCTGCTGTTTGGTTATTGCCTGCAGGTTTAGTGAATGAACTGAATGCTATCCAGTTAAACATTCTGATGCCACAACAGTGGTAAAGAAATTGGTAATTGAGATTATTCCTCACTTTGGCATCCCTTTATGGATTCAGTCAGACCAAGAAACAGAAGTTTTTCACTAAAAGATTTAAACAGATAAAGACTGTGAAGTTAGAAATGACTTTTTTCATTAAAGAAGTCATAGCTGTGACAAAAATAAAAATGAAAATGGTACAAATATAAAAATAACCAGGTGGAGAAAGTCATGACTGGGATTCACTTCAGCTCCGTGGGAGATTTGGAAATGAATTGGGGCCCAACTGCCTTTAGCTCTATAGACTTATAGAAGCAGACATGGTTTTGCTGTTTGTTTGCCAGACATAGGTCCTAGCAATGCACCTGCTCTCATAGAAATAAGAGAAGGAATTGTACTACTTTACCATCTCAATTGCATGCCAAATAAGAGAGCTACATGTAGATGGATTGATTACTAAGTTACAAGTGAGCTCACAGGCTTAATTCTCCCAAGTGCCGGGGTTGTTCACTGGTGGTCGGTGATTTTTTTTTAACAACAAAAAAAAGACACTTATTGATGGAATATTGTGTATTTATGGAAAAACAAAGTTGCAAATTATGTAGTATAGCTAGCGGTTATTCGCTACCTCCCCTGCTGCAGCTTGGGGTTATTTCTAGCATAGAAAAGATTTAAACTACTATTAAGAGGTATATATAACATCCATTTGTACTGAAGTTCCTGTGGCATTGGCGTGTCTTCTTTCTAATGCCATCAAGTTTGTCATAAGAACAAAGAATCAGCAACTTAGAGCATCCAATTCTCCTTTCACATACTCACCCATCATAGAAGAAACAAAATATATAAAAACTTGAGACAAAAGAACTCAGTTTGGGGTATAGAGGCAAATTTTGACACCTCAGGAAGAATGAGGGTCTATGTAATAAAAGAAGGACCAGGGAGACAGGAATGAGGATACTTGCAAGAAAGAAATTGATATTTGGCAAATAAAAGTATTAAGAGATCATATTTTTACACCTAACTTCCTTAATACAAACCAAAAGAATATCTGTTACCTCTCAACCTGATAATTAAAAGCAAGAAAAGAAGTGATGTACAACCACAGCAGAAACAAAGAAACAATTAAGAGGCAAACTGTCTTGTGGTCTCAATTAGTGGCAAGGTGACCTAAGAGAGGTTCAGAGCAGAAAAAAATACATAATGACTCTTTTTAAAATAAGCCAAGCATAGTATTTTAAATGAACCATTGGAAATAAGAAAAAAATGGATAGCATAAGCAAAAATTGAATTGCATAGAGGAGTTTAAGAACAAATTACCATTTGTTTATATTTCAGTCTCTTTTACAGGAAGGTCAGAGAATTCCATACTGTATTAAAATGCAATTTTTATGCCTAGGAGTCTAATATT
This sequence comes from Sapajus apella, assembly GCF_009761245.1. Taxonomy (NCBI): domain Eukaryota; kingdom Metazoa; phylum Chordata; class Mammalia; order Primates; family Cebidae; genus Sapajus; species Sapajus apella. The sequence continues at coordinate 1,071,076 of NW_022437043.1, forward strand.
GCTGCCTATATAATAATCCTCTTTAAATGGAAAAGACAGATCAGCCTAGCTATGAGCTTCAGCACAGTCAATCTTTGTCTCACAAAAACGTCCAGACTTCCTGAAGATTTTCCAACCATTCTGTGTTTTGCCTGTGAAAATATACTGGTTATGGAAAATCTATTCCTTGGAGAAATTAGACTAACCAAAAGCTGTTTACTTTGCTATCAGTTCCGGGGATCGTGTTATAGATTTACAGCTTTGCCTTTTTGGGGTTATATGGGAGAGGGGGCAAAGAAAGAGAAGGGAGGTAAATGCTATTTTCTTCTCATTTAAGAATATAGTTGGTGGGTAGATTGACATTTTAATCATTGGTTTCAACTGGTTGCTTTTTTGGATTAAAGAAGTGTCTTTAAATGCCACTTGAGTTTTAAATGGGTGAGGATGTGGGTTTTAGTTTATTTTCAACCCTGCTTATTTACTTCTAGATAATAGAAAAGTGAACTGTGGCTAGATGTAAAAATGTATAGATAATCAAATCAACACAACACATTATCACAGCAGAGAAAGGTATAGTATATGTAAGAGTAAGGAACTCATAACAGAAATATTTTAAATTCAAGGATATGTGAAAGCGATCCCAGATTTTTCTCAGCCCCTTAGCTGAACTCACAGCAGGGGTGCCCTGTCTACTTGGCTTGCATCTTTCATCCCCTTGTGGTAGGGAGCATGTGAGTCACTGAGTGCAGGATCCAGCCAGCCACTCAGGGTACCAACACAGGACCAAGCTAAATGCAGGGCCCATGGCCACAGACCAGGTGCAAGCAAGTGAGTGCAGGACCCAGCTGGCCACTCTGGGCACTGACACAGGAGCAAGCTTCATGCAGGTACCACAACCAGACCAGGTATGTCACCCCAAGGGGAATGCAGCAGCGCCCAAGTGACAGTGCCTGTGGCCCCAAAGACCCAGAGGGGATGTTACAGTGCTCCTTTAGTTCTGATGTCCATGGATGGTGATGTGTTAACAGCTCAGTTGGCCCCTTGACTTGTGTTGGGCGGCTGCCCTCCACCAGCGAAGGCAAAGCATTGGTGTGAAAGCCTTTTCTGGGTACCTGCACTCAGTGGGTCCCCCAAGAAGAATGAAGTCACATGGACAGTTGAAGGATGGTAATGGTGGAGAATTTTACTGAGCAATGAAAACAGCTCACAGCAGAGAGGGGAGCTGAAGTGAAGACCAGAAGGGCAGGTTGTCTTCCACAAAGTCAGTTTGTCTCTTCCCCCAAGTCAGGTCATCTCCTCTACAGACTGAGTCTGAGGTCTTTATAGGCATAGGATGGAGTGTGTGTGCTGATTGGTTTGTGAGTATGCAAAAAAGGTTAAAGTGAAAACACTCAAAGGTGGGCACGACAATATAGAAAACCAATTAGGAAAGGGTAGGTATATGTAAAATGGGCGAAGGGTGGGGATCAACCAGAGGAAAGTGCACCAAACAGAAGGACAAGTTTTCAACCCGGTCTGGGGATTTAACTTGTAGCTTGGCTTTCAGGCTTTAAATTGTCTTTCACTTGGACGTGCGGTTTCACTGGGTGCCCACCCCTATCTGCCTAGGCATTTGGTTGCCTCCTGTCACTATCAAAAGTGTCTATCAAAAATGACTCCATAGAAAACATAACTAGGCAAGGATTCGGAAAACTTTTTCTGGGGAGTCTCCGCCTTTAAGATTTTTCTATTTTCAAAAATTATCTGTAATAAACCATTTTAAAACTCAGCGAATTAAAACCACAATTATTTATTCTCACATATATATCTATGGTTGTTTGGGTGGTTTTGCTTCAATCAGTGGCTTCAGCCTGGCTTGATCCCTTTTTGCCAGGGCACAACTCTGATATCGTGGAGCCCAGGCTAAAGGGATAGCAGCTAGCCAGGACAATAACAGAGAAACCAGAAGACGAGCCCAATTGTGAAGTTCATTTCACATCTCTGCTTGCATCAAGTCTGCTATTACATCATTGGCTAAAGCAAGATACATGGCCAAGCTGAAACACAAGGGACGTAGAGAATAACTTGTCCTACTTGAAGGCCAAAGCATGGACAAGCCCAAAGTCAATGTATCAGGGAAATGTATTTTTCCTGTGTGTGAGAAGGAGGGAGTAAATATTATTGAATAATAATATAATCTGCTAAAGTTGCAACTGGCTTCATGATTTTGGACATATTTAACCTTTCTTGGCTAAAATTTTTTCAATAGAAAAAGTGAAGATAGAGATACAACATGGTATCGTGAATAACATGAACGTTAGAATTCTATAGACCTTGTTAAAATCTCAAGTTTGTCAAGGACTATGTCTCGAGCAAATCACTAAATCTGATGTTCAGAGTATTCCTGACCACTAGAGAAAATATTAGGACCTGTTGTAGGAAAAAAAAAATTCAGTGGCAATACGATGAAAGTGTTTTTTTCTCATATTTCATATGATCTAATACAGTTTGAACATTGATCTTGGGCAGGTTTCTCCTCTAAACCAGGGGTTAGCAAACTCACAGGCCAAATCTGGCCAGCCCTTCTTTTTTTATAAATAAAATTTTATTAGAATACAGCCACACCCATTCATTTATGTACTATCTGTGGCTACAATGGCAGAGTTGAGTTGTTACAACACAGATAGCATGACCAACAAACCAAAAATATTTACTATCTGGCCTTTTATAGAAAAAGTTTGTTGACCCTTGCTTAACAGCAGTAAATCAAGAATCTAGGCTCCTTTAATCATCGTTCTACCATTTTGCAGTCTTTTACCTTCAGCTACTCAGAGGAGAGAAAGAACAAGCAGAAGACACTCTAACTACTTCACTGCCTTCACCCAAAAGTGAAACATACCACACATTAGATAGGACCAGCTACATGGTAAAGAAGGTTGCAAAACAGGCTGGGAAATTTGGAGGGTATTTTTAAACTTTCTGTTAAATGGAGGAGATAAAATGAAAATGCAAAATTTATTTTAAAAATATTAATGATAGAAATATTCAGACCCTTAAACACTAAAATGGATAAAGATAAATGCATAAAAGTAAATTAAACATTCAATTTAAAAAGCAAGAAGCAATCCACAAAGCAGAAAGAAGAAAATTCTAAATATAAAGTAAAATTTGTGAGTCAGGAAAGAGAAAAACGGTAGAACTAATATATAAATAACAAGCTAGTTCCTTTAAGAAATTGAAAACTAAAATCTAAACCAGTGGAAAGAAAACAGGAAGAAGCACAAATCCAACAGAAAGACAAGGCAGATGTAACCACTGAAACAGAGGAATTATTTTTTGAATTATAAAAGTTAATTACACAATTGAGTCATTCTTGTCATAATCAACTAAATCAGTGTTGAGGGGCCAGGGGGGAAAAACACTGAAGACATATAACCTTGCTCCAAAATGTAATTCTCTGCAAGATTGACTGCTGAAATAGCCTGCTGTAACCCAAAGATGAGTTGTACTGAAATCACCTGCAGTGACTCTAAGACAAGTTTTACCTACCACCACTCACCAATCAGAGCTTGCTAGATGCCAAAAGCTTCTCTAGTGCAAACGAGCTTTCCTTCAAAACAATATGTAACATTTCTATTTCTAATAAAACTTCCAACCTTCTCTTTGTTCTTCAGACATACCAAAGACTGGTCTGTGTATATGCCCCAAAGAGCAATTCTTCCTTCCCAAATAAAATGTCTTAAATTTAGAGATTTATCCTATACTTAACTTCAAAGAAATCATAATGGATTGAGTTGCAAAACTCTATGAAAAGGAAATTTGTAAACTGAATTGGATAATTTTCTAGAAAACTTTCTTAAAAATATAATTTACCAAACTCACCGTAAGAGAGAGAAAAAGTTTAAATAGGCCAACTTCCACAGAAGAAATACAGCAAGTTATTAAAGGGCTACTCCTCAGTAAAGCAAAAGGCCCAGATATTTTCACTGGGGAATTCAACAAACTTTCAAACAGGGATGGAAGGAAGAAAATGTGTCAAGAGAAGAGAAATTACCCCGATAACACATAAGGAAAAAGACTGGCAGATATAGATGGAAAGGGCCAAATAATTGATATGGCAGAGATACAGGATGGATTTCATGTTTCTTCCCTACATCCTTGCTTGAAGTTTCCATTTTAATGATGGCCTCTTATGTACCAAAGTCCTAATCAAAATGATTAATTTTTTTTAACGAATTTTTAATGGAAAAAAATAGAATTTATAGAAACTAAGGAAGTCAAAAAATAAAAAGACCAAGTCCTGGATATATTGTTCATGTGGGTAATATACAGGCCTTAACTAAGTAACTTGAGTAGGTCGGAAGTTACTGGAACTCTCTAACACCTTAATTCCTAATGATGAATATGAGAACAAGCAGACATCTAGAAACCATGAATAATAATCTAGAGTGTTATAAGGTAAGTAAATATACATATTAGAAATGAACAAATGTCTGTCTATTGCAATGTATTTCTACTTATCTAAAGAAGCATCTATAACTCTCACCAGTGAGTTTCACCTTCAGATAAAGATATTGTCTCTCACAGTAGTTCTACAAAGTAAATATATCTAGCATAAGAAGCAAATGGTAGGATACCAACATTTACAGGACATCAAGCCATGACAATTTAAGTAATTAACTAGTTGTCACCTAGTCTGGAGCAAAACTCTAGAAAATGAGGTAACTGGAAAACAATGAGGAGAAGGTAAGGAAGGCTAGTTAGGAATGGCAGCTTAGCCAGGGAGCCCTGGTTTCTCCCTAATAGAGAGTAGCAGAAAGCTCTGGGAAACAGCAAAGTGTAACTGGGAGTACATGGCTCATGTGTAAAATGGAGATAATATTTCTCTTGGGGTATGAAGTTTAAATGAAATGGTGCATGTCAGATATCTGGTGTTCATTAGTTGGTCCATATATATCAGCTTTCTTCCTCACCTGCTCTTTTTAAATAGAAATACACACACACACACACACACACACACACACACACACACACACACACACACACATATATATATATATTTGTATTTCAAGATGGTTTTGCCCACAGAAATACACATGCAAATATTACTCTGGATGCTACAAACAAGAGAAATGATATCTTTCTATTTATATGCATTTCTTCTTGAACCATTCATTTGACTGGGTCTTTAGAGTTAAATAAGTTAGTCTTTCGGTTTCCTTATGAAAGCTCTTCTGTCTTCAAATAAGATATTTTTCAACAGCATATTGAATGGAAGAAGGCTTACACAAATGAGAAAATAGTGCAGGACTGCATTTATACAAACTTCTAAAACAGGCTAAACTAATTTATAATGAAAAATACCAGAACAGAGGCAAGTAGTCTCGGTTATCAGGCTTAGAACACATTGAGTGGCTACCTATAGATGGTAGCCACTCAATAAATGGTAACTGATATTCTTTAGGGTATGTCACAAATATAATATTTTTAAGGAGCTAATAGATGCTGCTCTGCACTCGCTGCAACAAGGTAGAGAGGCTGCACAAGAAGCCAGTGCTTTTATTTAGTGAAAAATAGACTTGCTAAAAGTAATATTTACAAATACCCATTTTTTGTGCTGCTTCTTATATAGAGAGGAAGTGAAGAGGGAAATAAAACCTCCACTTCAAGAGCTTCTAGTCAGCTAAGTAAGACAACACAATTATAGACCTTACGGAAAAATTATACTTGTGTGTAACCAAATACAAATGAAAGCCTTTCAGAAACAGCTTGAGATCAAGGGTGAAAAAATGCTATCAGCTTGAATTCCAAGCTTTATATTATATACTTGTCCACTGTAGCTCTTTTGTCATTTCAGATGACTCCAATGACTAAAAGTTAGAATAAAGTCTAGATTATGGTTAACTCTATGTAGGTGCTTTATATTTATTAACATATTTAGTACTACCACAACCATACAAGGGTGGTCACTTTATTATGCCCATTTTACAGATGAAGATACTAAGGCAAGAGAGGTAAAGTAATTTACCCAGGGTTACACAATTAGTGAGCAATAAAGCTGGGATTCAGCACCAAGCAGCTCACTCCAGAGTTCAGGTCTTAGCCTGATACCATACCATGTCAGATGTTGAATACATTTCCATCACAAAGATAAAACCATCTCCATATATATATATACACACATATATATATGTATGTATATATATATACACTATATATGTATGTATATATATATGTGTGTATATATGTATGTGTGTATATATATACACACACACACATATATATATACACACACGCACATATATACATACATACATATATATGAAGTTAAAGGCAAACTAAAGAAAGATTAAGTGTTGAGGTTTTTTTGTCAAATATAAAGTTATATAACCAACATGGAGACAATGCTGGTATGATAGTAGTTCAAAATTTAGTCCATTTAATATGAAGAGTGTTTCTCTGCTGTTGAGTTCACTCTGTTTCCACACGGCTACAGAGAACTCAAAGCATCTATGGATATGATATTCTGTACTGCTCCTTAGGCCTTGAATAGTAGCTCTTAGTCTCGTTAAGCCAGCTGCAAAGTGTAGCTAGTCAATTATAGCAGCCAGAAATAGTATATATTCATGAGTACAGCAGTGGCCTTTAACCCACAGAGCAAGGCTGTTGCAGAGGATAGAAAACCAAACCTTGCAGCTTAGCCTCAACTTTCACCCTGATTTCCCATCCTCCGCAGCCCCAGAGAAGTAATTTTCAGCTTAGTCTCTTGCTGATAGCCATCTGCGTCACAAAACCATTATCCACCGTGCGCCTTCCTACTTAACTCAATGTGTCCTGAGCCTGATAACCGAGACTACTGAAGAGGCACAGAGTACTGAAGTTAATAGAGAGACTCAATTGCATTTCACCCTAGAGGGGGCTGCTTACAGGTCAGTGCTAAGACAATCAACCAAGCAGCCTATGCCTCTGCCACCCCCGCTATTGCTGCCGGTTGTTTCATAACCTGAGAAAATTCAAACACATTTGTTGACAAATAAAAGTGACTATATTCCATCATATGGACGTATATCTTGTTTATTTATTCACCAATTGATGAACAACTGGCTTGTCTCTACTTTTTTGGTTATACTAAACAATGCTGCTATAAGCATTTGTGTACAAGTTTTTGTGTGGACATTTCATTGTTTTCATTTCTCTTAGATTTCTGGGAGTGGGACTACTAGGTCATATGGTATTTTTATGTTTAACTTTTAAAGAAACTGCCAAACTCTTTTCCAAACTGGTTGTATCATTTCACATTTTTACTGGCAATACATAAGGATTCTAGTTTATCCACATCCTCAATAAAACTTGATACTATATGACTTTTTAATTATAATCATTCTAGAGGATGTGAAATAGTATTGTTTTGGTTGCATTGTTGTTTTGATTGCATTTTTCTAATGATCAATAAAATGTCTAATGGTAAAATAAAAAAAGTGACAACTGAAGTTCTAGGAAAACCACCTTCTTTTTATTTTTTTATCAAGTTTGGACACAAGTAACATTTTCCTAGGTGCAGTTTTGTTTTTCCTTCCGATTCTTCCATCCAGATATTTTATGTTAAATTGCAGTTTTTGAGACTGAGGAAAAATGTTAACAACAGCTTTCCCAATTTGAGATAGCCATAGCTTCATCTGCAGCAGAGAATACCAGTGATTATAAGGCCTAATTGATGCTTAAGAGGAGAAATATGTGATTGGTTTAATTGACTGCTTAAGGGGGAAAAGATGTGATCCATTTTAATATATTTTTAAGGTCTTTATGTCTTGCTAAGCCAAGAAGTATTTTTATAGAACCATTACGTAAACTGTTTTGTTCTAGGTACTGTGGTTTATACAGACTATATCTTTATCAAATATATACCAGATATATTACACACTAAGAATTCCAGTAAATAAGATACAATCCTGTCATCATTAATTTTGACTGTCAGCTGCCTACTTCTTCACTCTCTGACCTAGAATCATAGATTATACACAAAAGGGCTACTGTTCCAGGGGGCAGATCCCTCAAATGGAAAGAGAAAAAATGTCAATGTGATTTCCTTCTCTTTGTCCTCTCTTGGTCCAATGAAGGAGAGATAAAAAGATGAGATGCTTTTCATTTTACTAAAAGGCCTTAAACATCAAAAAAGAAGTTTGGATATAATCGAATCATTCAACATTTTTAAGAAAAGTGGTGGCTTCATTTCTTAGGGAAGTGTTTCAGAAAAGATAATCTAGAAGACATGTAGAATTGGTATAAATATCAGAAACAGGAAGATCAGTTTATGAACTACTGTAGAACATAGGTAATTAGATGTAGTTGAGAAGAGACTGCTTTTGACCAAGATGGAGTAATAGGAGTATATAGATGCTTCCACCAGAAACAACTAAAATATCAGACAAAATGCATGCTATGAGGTTGTTCTAACATGGGATATCAAAGACCACAAGACAATGATTCCTATGAAAGGGGAAATAAATAAGTCCTATGATTGCACCAGTTTACTGTCAAGACAGAGTTCTCAGGCCACATCACAGGTAGAGAAAACCCAGGAGGAGCCTAACAGTCTCCCTGAGTTAAAACCATAGAATTCAGAGCCCAAGTATAGCTAAGTTTGTGGGAATAACAGAGTGGATGGAGATAGATGCACAAAGACAGAGCACCCAAAGATTTGCAGAAGATCTTCCTCAAATCTTCAGCTGATTACTGATCAGCACAATAGTGTAAGGAGAAAACCACCTGAGAATGAAGACAGACCTATTCCAAATCCCTAGAGAACATATAGCTATTTCCACTGACCTGAGTGAAAAACACTTGTAATTCACAAGACAATGGATTGAATGAGTACTCAGAAATGTATAGCCTCAGTAGTAGAGGTGAAAAAATTAGTTCTAGGCTAAAAGTTGATCTGGTTCCACCTAACAAAGCTTTAAAGTAAAGCTTGAAAAGATTAACCTGTTGTCAAGTAATCTATATTCAAGAACAAAGCTCAAAAATATTTATAGACACAAAAAATAATCCAGCATAAAACTACTGAGACCAGCTAAGTCGTAGAGACCCCCACCCCGGCAGCACTAAAGGAACTAAGAAGCAGACACAAAGATAGAGTGCAAAGTGGGACTATCAGGGGTAGCCAGGCTGAGAGCCTTGGTGGCTAACAGCCTTCCGGGCTGAGAGCCTTGGTGGCTAACAGCCTTCCGGGCTGAGAGCCTTGGTGGCTAACAGCCTTCCGGGCTGAGAGCCTTGGTGGCTAACAGCCTTCCGGGCTGAGAGCCTTGAGCAGACTCTGACACATGCAGTTATTCTCTCTGAACAGGTGATTATTACTCACAAGCAGGTGTTCTGTTTTCTCATAGAACCAAGATAAACTAGGCAGGCAGCTGGTGCCTGCTTACCACTGATCAAAGACAAACTAGAAAGTGTTCTCCACGAGGGAGCCACGGGAGCAGGGTCACATATCCTGTGCTTATAGAACTAGTTTAACTGGTGCATGATATACACATACTGTTTACTACTTTAGAACACCCTGAGCAGTTTTCCACTTGGGGGGCCAGCTTGGATTTCCTTGCTGTCACTCTCAGCAAAAAATATAGCCCATCATACACTCAGCATAAAACAAACTAAAACTCACAATGCCTGGCATCCAATCAAAAATTGCCAGGTGTGCAAAGGAGCAGGAAAATGAAGCTGATAATGAGGAGAAAGCAAATCAATATAAACAAACTAAAAACAACATAGGTGTCAGAATTAGTACACAAAATATACTAAAACATATTTTTATTATATTTGTTATGTTCAAGAAGGCAGAAAAAAATTGAACATGTTAGGGATATGGAAGCTATACAAAAGATTCAAATCATCTGGGCACAGTAGCTCACATCTGTAATCCCAGCAACTCTGGAAAGCTGAGGCAGGAAGCTCACTTGAGCCCAGGGATTCAAGACCAGCCTGGACAATATAGCAAGACCTCTATCTCTACAAAAATGTTTTAAAGTTAAAAACTCAAAAGTATATAGATAAAACTATAGTGTCAAATATTTCTTTAAAATGCACTGGATGGGGTTACCAGGCAAGTAGACACTAGAGAAGAAAATAATAAACTCAAAACCCTAGCAATAGGACATATCAAGAATAAAATATGCAGAGAAAAAAATACTGAAAAATCAACAGAGTATTAATAAGCTCTAGGACAAATAAGTAACCTAATAATACATGCAATTAGAGGCCACAAAAGAACAGAACAATACTTGAGGAAATAATGGTTAAAATTTTTCTAATTTGATGAAAACTAAAAACTCACAAATCTAAAAAGCTAGATGTTTCCTAACCACCAAAAATATATTTAAAAAAATCAAGATACATTATATTCAAATTATTAAACCAAGGCTAAAAAGAAAATCTGAAAAATAACCAGAGGGAGAAAAAAGACATTATGTAGAGTAACAAAGTTAAACAGGTAGCAGATTTTTCATTAGAGATAATCCAAGTCAAAAGACAATAGAGGAACATATTTAAAGTACTGAAAAAAAAATAACTGTCACATGGAAGGCTATACCTAGTGAAAATACCTTTTTTGAAAGGAGCTATTTTCTAATACATGCAAAGGCTGAAAGAATGAATTATCAATAGACCCACATTACAAGAAAGACTTTCAAGCAGAAGAAAAGAAACAGGTTTATACGAGGAATTAAAAGAACCAGAGATGGTAAATGTAAAAGACTTCTTTGTTATTTTTGAAGCTATTAGAAGATAATTGACTACTGAAAGTGAAAATAATAATGTATCATGGGCTTATAAATTGTGTATCAATAAGACATACAAATCAACAACACAAAGGTTAGGGTAGAGAGATGGAAATATATTGTCATAAGATACTTATATATGACAGTATCATATTATTTGAAAGTAGACTTTATGTTAAAGATTTATGTTATGTCTACTTTCAAATAATATGATACTGTCATATATAAGTGTCTTATGACAATATATTGTCATAAGACACTTATATATGACAGTATCATATTATTTGAAAGTAGACTTTGTTAAAGATTTATGTTATAAACCCTAAAGAAACCAAAATAAATTTATAGCAATAATCCAACAAAAGAAATAATAAGAAAAATATTTTTTAATCCCCTTAATAATAAAGGCTTCGGGGGAAAGGAAAAATAAATAACAAATGGGAAAAATAGAAAAAAAAATTAGAGCAGAAGATTTAAATGCAATTACATAAATAATCATGTTAAATGTATAATAGTCTCAACACTTCAATTAAAAGCCAAATTGGATTGTCAAAGTGGATTGAAAAGCAAGGAGCAACTACTTATATGATGCTTACAAAAAACTCATTTTAAATATAAAGACAAACAGGTTAAAGTAAAAGAATAGAAAAATACCACGCTAACGCTGATCAAAAGAATGTTGCAGTGGTTATATTAACATTAGAATAAGTAGGTTTCAGAGTAAAGATATTACCTAGGATAAAGAGGAGCATTTCACAATGATAATGGTGTCAGTTTATCAAGAGGACATAACAGTCATAAACATTTATTTATCTAACAATGAAGCTGCAAACACATGAAGCAAAATCTGATAGGACTGAAATGACAAATAGAAAATTCCACAATAAGTGGAGCCTTTCAACACCCGTTTCCATAATTGATAGAACAAAAAAAATCAACAAGGACATAAAAAATGAGTAACACAACCAATTTGATCTAATTTCTATTTACCAAGGTAGATATTTCCAATTATAAAATGTTTCAATAAGTTTTAAAAGACTCAAATTATATCAAGTGACTTCTCTAACTGAAATGAAATTTAAAATCAGTAAGATATCCAGAAAAAGCACTATGTATTTGGAAGTTAAGTAACACAGATTTTATTAACCCATAGATCCAAGAAGAAATAACAAAGAAAATTAGAAAGTATTTTTAATTGAATGAAAAATGAAAACACCACATATCAAAACTATGGACTGCTTCAATGTCTATATTAAGAATGAAGAAATGTCCCAAATCAGTGACTTTAACTTATACCTGAAGAAACTAGAAAATATAAAATTAAAAATAAGCAGAATAAAGGAAATAGAGCAGAAATCAATAATACAAAATCAAAATAAAAGAGAAATTTGTGAAACCAAGGGGCTTTGAGAGGAGCAAAAACCAATGAAGGTGACAAACCTCTAGCCAGAATAATCAGAAAAAAAGAAACAAAAAGAAACCACCATCAGGAAGACAGAGGTTATATAACTACAAGTTCTACAGATACTAGAAGGAAAATATAACTAACTAATGGAGGATTGAGGCAAGATGGCTGACTAGATGAAGCCAGGAGGAATTCCTGACACTGAGGGACCAGGAATACCCTGCAAATAATGGAATACCCTGAGCATATCTTCAGAGGTAAGGCATTGAGAATGGATGGAGGGAGAACACAGATGCTGGGCTGAAGAGGGAGGAAGCTAGAACCCTGCATGGGGCAGTAGCACACAGGGATTCATTTCTGGCCCTCAATTATTCCTGGGGAAGGGGTGAGTTGAGCTGGCAAGGAGCCACCCACTCTTGCCATAGACCTCTGGAATCCAGGCAGCAGGAGACTCCACAGCCCCCATGGACACTTGAGCAGACAGGAAATGCTGCTTAGAAAGGTGATAAGGGCAGGACTCCAGTCTGTGTGGAGCCCAGAGGGTTTGATACAGGAAAATCTGCAGTAGAGCACAGCCACGGATGCCCATCTCCCAAGGCTCCCCATGCTCCCTCTAAAAGATGTAATTAGGAGGACTGTTGGCCCTGAAAAGAACAAAGGTGATCTTGCCCATGAAACAAGGCCAGTCCAACCTGAGCATCCCACTATCTGCTGGCCTATCCCAGGGGCCCAGCCTGACCATATCTGTTTGCAGTACAGCCTTGGATGCCTAACTGAGGTGACTCCTGGGAATTTGCATCATAGCTCCTGCTTTGGCAAACCATGCCTGACCATTGGAGAGCTCCAGCAGAGTGGCCCCCACTGATGCACACCCCACCAGCACCCTTCCCTCACCGAAACCTCCCCTGTGCCACTTTGCCAACAAGCAATTTACCATGGCCACCCTCTCTATTGCTTTGAGGGTGCATGTGTGCATAGGTAAACCTTTCTTTTCTCCTCTTTCCTGATGTCATAAATGTTTGCATGTACCCCACCATGCCACTGTTGCCAGCATGAGTACACCCCATCCCCAACTCAACCATGCCACCATTGTTAGAGCAAACGCACACACAGAGGCCAGTGGCCCCACCCTCCAATCTTGTGCTGTCATTGCTGCTGATGTGAATGCATGCACAGAGGCCAGAAGTCCTGCACTGACAATGCTGCTAGCATAAATGTGTGCATAAGGAGCTGCCAGCCTTGCACATTCCAGTGCTTTACCCTGGCATTGACACCACTGCCAGTGCAAACATGTGAATAGACTCCAGTGGCCCTGCCCCTCAGTTAATGCTGGCACCACCACTGCTGTGGACACCTGCACTAAGGCTGCCAGCCCCACAACTGCCACAGCTGATGAGCACGTATGCTGCCATGCTGCCACAGCTGCCGACACATGCAAACAAGCATGGATCCCATCGATACTGCCTGACAAAGTGATTTGGCTGGCACCATCCATCAGACTATTTAGTCAGTAGTCCAGGAACACCTCAGCCCCTCTAGCGCATCAGACTTGTAACCATCAGGGGCCAGAGAACAAAGCTGGGGAATTGATACTAGCGCCCTCCAAAGTTAGAGCATACAGCCCAGGAGTGCTGAGCTAAGCCCTTTCTCCCCAAATCTTCCAGAAACAAAATGAGTTGACTGAACCCACCTTATGCCACAATCAAACCTCCAAGGACATCAAAGAAGATAAAAGCAAAATTATATATATAAAGGACAGCAAGATCAAGGATTGAAGGAATGTTAGCCCACACAGATGAGAAAACAGAGAAAGAGCTCTGGCAACTTAAGAAGCTAGAATGTCTTCTTACCTCTAAATGATCACACTAGTTCCCCAACAATGGTCTTAATAAGGTTGAAATGGCTGAAATAACAGAAAAAGAATTTGCAATAAGGATAGGAATTGATTATTGAGATTGAGGAGACAGTTGAAATCCAATCTGACGATTCTAAGGAATATAATAAAATGATATAGGATATGAAAGATGAAATGACTACTTTAAGAAAGAACCAAACTAATCTGATAGAGCTGAAGACCTCACTTCAAGAATTTCAGAATATAATCACAAGTATTAACAGTAGAATTGACCAAGCTGAGGAAAGAATCTCAGAGGTCAAATACCAGTTCCCTGAAATAATTCAGTCAGATAAAAATAAAGAAAAAGCAAAAAGGATGAACAAAACCTCAAAGAAATATGGGATTCTGTAAAAATAGCACATCTATGATCCATTGGTGTCTGAAGAGTGGGCAAGAAAGCAAGCAACTTGGAAAACATACTTTAGGATATCATCCATGAAAATTTCCCCAACCTTGCTAGAGAGGCCAACATTCAAATTCAGGAAATGCAGAGAACCTCTGAAAAACACTACATAAGAAGATCATCTCCAAGACATATAAGTCATTAGATTCTCCAAGGTTGTAATTGGAAAAAAAAAATGTTAAAGGCAGCTAGAGAGAAGGGACAGGTCGTCTACTAAGTAAATCCCATCAGGCAAAGAGTGGACCTTTCAGCAGAAAACCTACAAGCCAGAAGTGATTGGGGCCTATATTCAGCATTCTTAAAGAAAAGAATTAGCAACCCAGAATTTCATATCCAGCCAAACTAAGCTTCATAAGTGAAGAATAAATAAGATCCTTTTCAGGCAAGCAAGTGCTAAGGGAAACCATTACCACCAGACTTTCCTTATCAGAAGTACTGAAGAGAGTGCTAAATATGGGAAGAAAAGACCACTACCAGTGACTAAAAAAACACACTTAAGTACATATACCAGTCACTATAAAGCAACCACACAAACAAATCTGTATAATAACCAATGAACAGCACAGTGACAGGATCAAATCCACACATAGCAATACTAACCTTGAATGTACATGGGCTAAATGCTCCAATTGAAAGACACAAAGTGGCAAGTTGAATAAAAATGCAAGACACAACTACATGCTGTCTTCAAGAGACCCATCGCACATGCAATGACACCCATAGGCTCAAAGTAAAGAAATGGAGAAAAATCTATCAGGCAAATGGACAAGGGAAAAAAGCAGCAGTTGCTACTCTAATTTTAGACAAAACAGACTTTAAACCAAAAAAAAAAAAAAAAAAAAAAGTCAAAAAAGACAAAGAAAAGGATTACATAATGGTAAAAGCTCAATTCAACAAGAAGACCTGACTATCCTAAATATATATGCACCTAACACAGGAGCACCCAGATTCATAAAGCAAGTCTTTAGAGACCTAAGAAGAGACTTAGATAACCACACAAAATACTGGGAGACTTCAATTGGCCACTGATGGTATTAGACAGATAACTGAGACAGAAAATTAATAAAGATAGTCAGGACCTGAACTTGACACTTGAACAAATTGACCTAAAAGATATCTACAGAACTCTCACCCCAAAACAACAGAATATACATTCTTATCTGCACATGACATACACTCTAAAATTGACCACACAATAGAATATGAAATAATCCTTAGCAAATTCAAAAAAAATCTGAAATCACACCAACCATTCTCTTGAACAATACAAAAAAAATAGAAATTAATACTAAGAAAATTCACTCAAACCATATAATTACATGGAAATTATATAACCTGGTTCTGAGTGACTTTGGATAAATAATGAAATTAAGGCAAGAATAAAAAAATTCTTTGAAATTAGTAAGAACAAAAATATACCAGAATCTCTGAGACATGGTTAAAGCAGTGTTAAGTGGGAACTTTATAGCACTAAAAGTCCACATCAAAAACTTAAAAAGATCTCAAGTTAACAACCTAACATCACAACTAGAACTAGAAAAACAAGAGCAAACTAACCCCAAAGATAGCAAAAGACAAGAAATAACCAAAATTAGAGCTGAACTGCAGAAAACTGAGATACAAAAATCTATACAAGAGATCAATGCATCCAGGAGTTGGCTTGTTGGAAGAATCAATACGATAGACAAGTAGCTAGACTAATGAAGAAAAAAAGAGAAGATCCAAATGAACACAATCAGAAATGACAAAATAGTTATCACTGACCCCCACAGAAATATAAAAGACTCTCAGAGTCTACTATAAACACCTCTATGGACACAAGCAAGAAAACCTAGAAGAAATGGATAAATTCCTAGAAACGTATCACTTCTCAAAATTGAATCAGGAAGAAATTGAATCCCTGAAACTAATAAGGAGTTCTGAAGTTGAATCAATAATAAAAAGCCTACCAATCAGAAAAAAGTCCTAGGACCAGACAGATTCAAAGCTGAATTCTACCAGATGTATAAAGAAGAGCTGGTACCAAGGCTAATGAAACTATTCCAAAGAAGTGAGGAGACAGGACTCCTCACCAACTCATTCTATAAGGCCAGTATCATCCTGATAACAAAACCTGTTATAGACACACACACAAAAAGAAACTTCAGGCCAATATCCTTGATGAACATTGACGCAAAAATCCTCAACAAAATTCTTGCAAACAAAATCCATCAGCACATAAAAAAGTGAATCCACTACAATCAAGTAGGCTTTATCCTTGGGGTGCAAAACTGGTTCAATAAATTGGTTGCAAATAAGTAACTGTGATTCATGACATAAACAGAACTAAAAACACAAACCATACAATCATCTCAATATAAGCAGAAAAGGCTTTTGATAAAATTCAACATTGCTTCATGTTAAAAACCCTCAAAAAACGAGGCATGGTGGCTTACACCTGTAATCCCAGCACTTTGGGAGGCTGAGGCGGGTGAATCATCTGAGATCAGGAGTTCAAGACCAGCCTGGCCAACATGAAAAAACTGTAGTAAAAATACAAAAATTAGCCAGGCATGGTGGCGGGAGCCTGTAATTCCAGCTACGTGGGAAGCTGTGGCAGGAGAATCACCTGAATCTGGGAGGTGGAGGTTGCAGTGAGCTGAGATCGTGCCATTGCACTCTAGCCTGGGCAACAAAGAGTGAAACTCCATCTCAAAAAAAAGAAAAAACAAAAACAAACCCAAACAAACTAGGCACTGAATAAACATACCTCAAAATAATAAGAGCCGTCTGTGAAAAACCCACAGCGAACATCATACTGAATGGAAGAAAACTAGAAGCATTCCCCTTGGAAACTGATACAAGTCAAGGATGCCCTATCTCATCACTCCTATTCAACATAGTATTGGAAGTCCTTGCCAGAGCAATCAGGCAAGAGAAAGAAATAAAACGCATATAAATAGAGAGGAAGTCATACTATTTCTGTTTGCAGATGACATGATTCTATATCCAGAAAACCCCACAGTCTCTGCCCAAAAGCTTCTTAAGCTGATAAACAACTTCAGTGCCAAGTCTCAGGATACAAAATCAACATATGAAAATCACTAGCATTGCTATATGCCAACAATAGTCAAGCCGAAAGCCAAATTAGGAATGCAATCTCATGCACAGCTGCCACAAAAAGAAGAAAATATCTGGGAATACAGCTGTCCAGGGAAGTGAAAGATCTCTACAATGAGAACTATGAAACACAGCTGAAAGAAATCAGAAATGACACAAATAAATGGACAAAGATGCCATGCTCCTGGATAGAAAGAACCAATATCATTTAAATGGCTATACCACCCAAAGCAATTTATGGATTCAATACTATTTCTATCAAACTATCAATGACATTCTTTATAGAACTAGAAAAAACCTATTTATAAGTTTAGATGTAACCAAAAAAGATCCCAAATAGCCAAAGCAATCCTAAGCACAAAAAAAAAAAATTGGAGGCATTGTGCTACCTGACTTCAAACTATACTGCAAGGCTACACTAACCAAAACAGCATGGTACTGGTACAAAAAACATATATAGACCAATGGAACAGAATAGAGAGCCCAGAAATAAATCTGCACACCTACAACCATCTGATTTTCAACAAAGCTGACAAAAACAAGCAATGGAGAAAGGATTCCTTATTCAATAAATAGTGCTGGGATAACTGGCTAGCCATACACAGATTGAAACTGGACCCCTTCCTTATACCATATACAAAAATTAACTCAAGGTGGATTAAAGACTTAAATGTAAAACCCAAAACTATAAAAACTTAGAAGAAAACACAGGAAATATGATTCTGGACATAGGAATGAACAGAGATTTCATGACAAAGATGCCAAAAGCAATTGCAACAAAAGTAAAAATTGACAAATGGGATCTAATTTAACTAAAGAGCTCCTGCACAGCAAAATAAACTATCAATGGAGTAAAGAGACAGCCTATAGAATGGGAGAAAATATTTGCAAATCGTACATCTGACAAAGGTCTAATATCCAGCATCTATAAGACACTTAAACAAATTTATGAGAAAAAAACAACCCCATTAACAAGTGGGCAAAGGACATGAACTCTTTTCAAAAGCAGACAGACATGTGGCCAAGAAGTATATGGAAAAAAAGCTCAGCATCACTGATATTAGAGAAATGCTAATCAAAACCTCAATGAGATACCATCTCATGCCAGTTAGAATGGCTAATACTAAAAAGTAAAAACCTCTAACAGGTGCTGGCAAGGTTGCAGAGAAAAAGGAACACTTATTGTTGGTAGTATAAATTAGTTCAACTGTTGTGGAAAGCAATGCGGCAATTCCTCAAAGAACTAAAAGCAGAAATACTATTTTACCCAGGAATTCCATTACTGATTATATACCCAAGAAATATAAATTATTCTACAGTAAAGACACATGTACGTGTGTGTTCAATGCAACACTATTCACAATAGCAAAGACATGGAGTCAACCTAAAGGCCATCAATGGTAGACAGGATAAAGAAAACGTGGTACATACATACCATGGAATATTATGCAGCCAATAAAAGAATGAGATCATGTCCCTTGTAGGAACATGGATGGAGCTGGAGGCCAATATCCTCAGCAAAGTCACACAGGAACAGAAAACCAAACACTACATGTTCTCACTTACAAGTGGAAGCTAAATGATGAGAACACATGGACACAAAGAGGGGAGCAACAGACACCAGGGTCTACTTAAGGATGAAGAGAAGGAGGAGGATGAAGATTAAAAAACTACCTATACCTATCTGGGTGATGGAATAATCTGTACACCAAACCCTGTGACATGCAATTTACTTATATAACAAACCTGCCCATGTACTCTTGAACATGAAATAAGATTTAACATAAGTAAATAAAATAAAAATAAAAGGAAAATGCCTTAGTTATCTATTGCCGCATAGTAATTATCACAAAACATGGTAGCTTAAACCAGCAAACATTTATTATCTTACAGTTTCTGTGAGTCAGGAATTAAATTTCTTCAAAAATCTTCCATCTTTCACCAACTCCTCAATGCTCTACCATGTACCCACTGATCAATTGCAAAACCACTCCCACTTTCTTCTTTTTGCTATTCCAGTACTCCATTCTCAGTACATACAAAAATTTATATTAGTTTTCCACTGATGTTTAAGATTGTCCCCAGTCTAAGTGCTTAAAGAAACAAACACATATTATCTTAAAATTTATGTAGCTCAGGAATTTAAGAGCATTTTATCTTCATGTTTCTGTCTCAAGATCACTTGTGAGATTGTAGCCAATATGGTAGCCAGGACCAGAGTCTTCTGGAGATGTGACTAGGGCCAGAAGACTCACTTCCAAAATGGCTAATTCACATGAATGTTGGCAGGAGGCCTAAGTTCCTTGCTGACTTTTGGCAGAAGGCCACCATTTTGACAGTTGGCTTCTATCAAGCAGGTAATCCAAGACACAGATTAAGGAGGATGCCATCAATGTATTTTATAACTGAATCCTGGACATCATACAACTTTAATTCTGCCGTATTTTATTTGATAGAAGCCAGTCATTTTGCATGACTCAAACATGGGTGGGGGGCCACAATTTAGTTTCTGTCTTTTTAAGGGAGGAGTACCAAATTATTTGTGAATCTATTTTAAAGCCACCACATTTAGTAAGGGAATATTATGAACAACTTTATACCAATAAATCTGACAAGTTATATGAAATGAACAAATAACTTGGAAGACAGAACTATCAACAATCACTCAAAAAGAAAGAGATAACCAGAATACTCCTATATCTGCTTAAAAATTCAACTTGTAGTTTAAAAACTTTCCCACAAAATCAAAACAAAACAAAAATTCTAGGCTCAGACAGCTGCTCCACTAATGATTTCTACCAAACTTTTTTTTTTTTGAGACAGGGTGGAATGCTACCCAGGCTGGAATGCAGTGGCGTGATCATAGCTCACTGCAGCCTTGAACTCTTGGGCTCAAGGGATCTTCCCACCTCAACCTCCTGAGTAGCTGGGGCTACAGGCATGCACTGCTACATTCAGCTAATTTTAAAAATTATTTTTAGACATGAGGTCTCCCTCTGTTTCCCAGGCTGGTCTCAAACTCCTGGGCTCAAGCGAACATCCCACCTTGGCCTCCCAAAGTGATGGGATTATAGGTGTGAGCCACCATGTCCAGACTTAAATCATTTAAAGGCCAAATAATACTAATTCTACAAAACTCCTACAGAAAATTAAATAGAAAGAAATATTGTGATACCAAAACCAAAGATATTTTATAAAGATAATATTACAGAGCAATATCCCTCATGAACAGACATACAAAACTTAACATTTTACAAATTTAATTCAACAAGATATAAAAAGACAATATATTAATACAATGATCAGATGAGAATTATTATCAGAATAGATTGGTTTAATATTTTGGTTTAACAGATTTTTTAAAATCTCAATAGATATAAAAAAACATTTGAAAAGTTTCAACATCTATTTCTGATTAAAACTCTCAGTAAACTAAGAATAAAGGGAAACTGTCTCACACTAATAAAGGACATCTTTAAAAAATGTATAGTTGTTACCATACTTACGGTGAATAATTGAATTATTTTCCCCTAAGATCATACAAAAGGCAAGAATATCCCCTTTCCTTGCCTCTATTCAACAGTACATTGTAGGTTCCAGCCAGTAAAATAAGAATTTTAAAAAGGGAAATAAAAGGCACAAAGACTGAAAAATAATTAAAACTACCTTTATTATCAGATGATATGATTATTTATGTATAAAATCCTACATTATCAAATAAAAAGATACTAGAACAAATGAAATTAGCAAATTGGCAGGATACAAGGTTACGCAAAGCTAAATTTCTAAAACTTCTAGAAGATATAAGAAAATCTTTGTGAATTGAGTGACACTAAGTTTAACAGCCAAGCACAATTTATAGAAGAAAAACTGGATAAACAGGGATTCACCAAAATTAGGAATTTTTCCTCAAAATACACTATTGAAAGAAGGAAAAAGCAAGTCACATACAAGGAGAAAATATTTGCCAATCACCTATTTGATAAAAGACATGTGTCCAGAATATTTAAAGAACTCTCAAGTCACAATAGTAAGTAAACAGGCCAATCAAAGAAGACATATGGATGGCAAATAAGCACACGAAAAGACGTTCAACCTCATTAATCATTAGAGAAATTCAAATTAAAGCCCCAGTGAGATTACACACCTGTTAGAATGTCTACAATTAGAAATCCTGACAGTATCAGGCACTAGCAAGGATGTAAAGCAAGTGAAACACTTACATATTCCTAATGGGAAATAAAATCGAACGTGCACTTTGAAAAATATTTTGGCAGTTATTTCAAAAGTTAAACATATGCCCAAAATCTAAGCTCGCCATCCCACTCCTAGGTATTTACAGAAGAGAAATGAAAATGAAGGTGCTCACAATGACTTGTATACTATGTTTGTGGCAGCCTAATTTTAATAGGAAAAAAAAAAAAAAAAACATAACAACCCAAATGCTCATCAACAGATGCATAGATTAATAAATTGTGTTCTATCCATACCATGGAATACTGTCTAGTAATACAAAGGAATCAACTACTGAAACACACAAAATGGTCACAATCTCAAAATCATTATGGTGAGTGAAAGAAAGCAGACAAATGAAGAGTACATATTGTATGATTCCATTTATTTACATATCTAGAAAATTTTATTAGGTTCATGCAGAAGTAATCAGTTTTTGCCATTAAAAGTAAACTACGGCTGTGTCAACACTGGATTGTATCCATCTTTTAACTTTTTCTAACATGAAATGTGTATTAGCTTGCTAGAGTGACCGTAACCAAGTACCACAAACTGAGTGGATTAAACAATGGAAATTTACTATCTCACAGTTCTAAAGGCTAGAAGTCTGAGATCAAGGTGTTGGTAGGATTGGTTCCTTCTGAGGACAGTGAGGGAGAATCTCTTCCATGCCCCTCCCTAGCTCCTGGTGGTTGTTGGCAATCCTTGGCTTGTTTAAACATCACCCTCAAGTCTGCATGTATCTTCATTTAGTGTTTTTCTTGTGTGTGTCTATCTCCAAATTTTCCCCTTTGTATAAGGGCATCAGTCATATTGGATTAGGGGCCCACCCTAGTCCAGCATTACATCATCTTAACTTATTATATTTGCAATTATCCGAATTCAAAATAAGGTTACATTCTAGTGTACTGGGGGTTAGAACTTCAACATATAAGTTTTGGGGAGGTATTAATACAATACACATTAGGCATAAGATATTTTATTATTGTTAAGATACTGTATCTTAACGAGAGAGAGAGAGAGAGAGAGAGAGAGAGAGAGAGAGAGAGAGAGAGAGACAGAGAGACAGAGAGAGAGAGAGATTGGCAAGCTGGAGACCCCAGAGAGCTGACAGTGTACTTTCTTTCCTAATTGAAAGACCTGAGAACCAGGAGAGCTAATGGTGTAAGTTCCATTGTGAAAGCCAGCAGGCTTGTGACCTAAGACGACCCAATTTTTCAGTTTAAGTCCTCAAATAAAAGACCAGATATCACAGTTCAGGCAGTCTGGCAGGTGAAGTTCCTCTTACTTAGTATTTTGTTCTATTCAGATATTGACTGGATGATGCATTCTCACATTAGGGAGGGCCATCTGCTTTAATCAGTCTACCACTTCAGTGCTAATCTCATCCAGAAATACCCTCACAGACACACTCAAATAATCTTTGGCCAAAGCTCTCCATAGCCCAGTGAAGTTGACACATAACATTAACCATCACATTGTGCCACTTAACATAAATATAATTGTGCAAGTTTGATGTTTGTTGATTATGGCTTTGCTTCTTTTGTGAATTTTTTTTTTGAGACAGTCTACTCTGTCATCAGGCTGGAGTGCAGTGGTGAGATCTTGGCTCACTGCAACCTCTGACTCCCAGGTTCAAGCAATTCTCTTGCCTCAGCTTCCCCAATAGCTGGGACTACAGGAGCTCATCACCATGTCCCGCTAATTTTTTTATTTTTTTAATTAGAAACGGGATTTCACCATGTTGGCCAGGGTGGTCTCGATCTCCTGACCCCGTGATCTGCCCGACTCAGCCTCCCAAACTGCTGGGATTACAGGCGTAAGCCACTGCGCCCGGCCTCTTTTGTGAATTTATTTTATCCTTTGCCCATTTTTCTATTGAGACTCATTTAAAAGTTCTGTGCTTGATTAATTAAAAGGCCATAAAACAATTAGTAAGGATATTGAGAACAAATACAAGCAACCATAATTCAAAACTATTTTTATTTTCAAATATCACCTTCCAGTGATTTTTCATTATGAAAGCTCATTGTTGCATGATAGCAGCTGTAATATATAATTTTGTATTATGGTTTTTTGATTTATTTTACATCAAATATTAAAGTATCATTTAAATTTTTATCCTAAAATAAAAGTGGGGAGAAGAAGACAGTTTGAAAAGAGGGCATTTGTTGAGACACAGTCCAAAGTAAAAAGTAAGCTCTTACAGTTTTACTATATTTCTCTACCCCTCTTTACTTCCTGGGTTACTGATTTTTGTCTCTCATACTGCTTTGCTGTTCACTCCAGAAATGGTCCAGGGCGGTTCAAGATTAAATAACACAGCAAAGCCACCAGCTCTTTCTCAGTAAGTGCTCATAGGGGACAAGAAACTTGCACATTGGAAAAATGTAAGCAGGGCACTCTGTTGGCCCCCTAGCAATGCTGACACTTTGTGTAAAGTTTGACAAGGCATAAAAGGCTGTTGAATTTTGTCAAAGGCCTTCTTGGAATCAATTGAGATAATCATGTGGTTTTTGTCATTGGTTCTATTTATGTGGTGGATTACGTTTAGAGATTTGTGTATGCTGAATCAGCCTTGCATCCCTGAGATGAAGCCTACTTGATCATGGGGATAAGCTTTTTGGTGTGCTGTTGCAATCGGTTTGCCGGTATTTTATTGAAGATTTTTGCATCTATGTTTATGCTAAAAACCCTCAATAAACTAGGTATTGACCGAACATATCTCAAAATAATAAAAGCTATTTATGACAAACCAACAGCCAGTATCATACTGAATGTGCAAAAACTGGAAGCATTCCCTTTGAAATCTGGCACTAGTCAAGGATACCCTCTTTCACCACTCCTATTCAATATAGGAAGTTATAGCCAGAGCAATCAGGCAAGAAAAAGAAATAAAGGATATTCAAATAGGAAAGGAGGAAGTCAAATTGTCTCTATTTGCAGACAACATGATTGTATATCTAGAAGACCCCATCGCCTCAGCCCAAAGTCTCCTGAAACTGATAAGCAACTTCAGCAAAGTCTCAGGATACAAAATCAATGTGCAAAAATCACATGCATTCCTATACACCAATAACAGACTTAAAGAGAGCCAAATCAAGAACGAACTGCCATTCACAATTGCTACAAAGAGAATAAAATACCTGGGAATACAACTAACAAAGGATGTAAAGGACCTCTTCAAGGAGAACTACAAGCCACTGCTCAACGAAATAAGAGAGGACACAAACAGACGGAGAAACATTCCATGTTCATGGTTAGGAAGAATCAATATCGTGAAAATGGCCATACTGCCCAAAGTAATTTACAGATTCAACGCTATCCCCATCAAGCTACCAATGACCTTCTTCACAGAACTGGAAAAAGACACCTTAAACTTCATATGGAACCAAAAGAGAGCCCGCATACCCAAGTTAATTCTAAGCAAAAAAATAAATAAATAAATAAATAAAAAGCAGGAGGCATCACACTACCAGACTTCAAACTATACTACAAGGCTACAGTAATCAAAACAGCATGGTACTGGTACCAAAACAGAGATATAGACCAATGGAACAGAACAGAGGCCTCAGAGGCAACACCACACATCTACAACCATCCGATCTTTGACAAAGCTGACAAAAACAAGCAATGGGGAAAGGAGTCCCTGTTTAATAAATGGTGTTGGGAAAACTGGCTAGCCATGTGCAGAAAGCAGAAACTGGACCCCTTCCTGACACCTTACACTAAAATTAACTCCAGATGGATTAAAGACTTAAACATAAGACCTAACACCATAAAAACCCTAGAAGAAAACCTAGGCAAAACCATTCAGGACATAGGCATAGGCAAGGACTTCATGACCAAAACACCAAAAGCATTGGCAAAAGCCAAAATAGACAAATGGGACCTAATCAAACTCCACAGCTTCTGCACAGCAAAAGAAACAGTCATTAGAGTGAATCGGCAACCAACAGAATGGGAAAAAATTTTTGCAATCTACCCATCTGACAAAGGGCTGATATCCAGAATCTACAAAGAACTAAAACAGATTTACAAGAAAAAAACTAACAAGCCCATTCAAAAGTGGGCAAAGGGCATGAACAGACACTTTACAAAAGAAGACATACATGAGGCCAACAAACATATGAAAAACTACTCATCATCACTGGTCATTAGAGAAATGCAAATCAAAACTACATTGAGATACCACCTCATGCCAGTTAGAATGGCAATCATTAAAAAATCTGGTGACAACAGATGCTGGAGAGGATGTGGAGAAATAGGAACACTTTTACACTGTTGGTGGGAGTGTAAACTAGTTCAACCATTGTGGAAGACAGTGTGGCGATTCCTCAAGGACCTAGAAATAGAAATTCCATTTGACCCAGCAATCCCATTACTGGGTATATATCCAAAGGATTATAAATCATTCTACTATAAGGAAACATGCACACGAATGTTCATTGCAGCACTGTTTACAACAGCAAAGACCTGGAACCAGCCCAAATGCCCATGGATGATAGAATGGACAGGGAAAATGTGGCACATATACACCATGGAATATTATTCAGCCATCAAAAACAATGAGTTCGTGTCCTTTGTAGGGACATGGATGAACCTGGAACCCATCATTCTCAGCAAACTGATGCAAGAACAGAAAATCAAACACTGCATGTTCTCACTCATAGGCAGGTGTTGAACAATGAGAACACATGGACACAGGGAGGGGAGCATCACACACTGGGATCTGTCAGGGGGAAACAGGGGAGGGACAGTGGGGGGTGGGGAGTTGGGGAGAGATAGCATGGGGAGAAATGCCAGATATAGGTGATGGGGAGAAAGGCAGCACATCACACTGCCATGTGCGTACCTATGCAACAATCTTGCATGTTCTTCACATGTACCCCAAAACCTAACATGCAATAAAAAAAAAAGTTTGACAAGGCAAGGCAGATTCTCTCCTCAGTTATAAATTGGCAAACCTTACACACTGCAAATGAGTGCTACATATACTAATTTGAATGGAGTTAGAGTCAGAGTATAAGGTTCTGGAAAACAGTGTTTCATTAAAAAACAAGTCACATCCAATCAGGTCCTGGAAGTCACATACATAGCAAAGGACCTTTCAGAAATACTGAACCTGGCCTATCTGAAAGACTGCCTTTCTCCAAGGGTTTCAGGTTACTTTCCTGTGCCCTAAGCAGTTATTTCTTGAAAGACACAGCTGCAGACCAGCTTGATGTAATTTTTCTTAGGAAGGCAGCCTAGGGCATTGGGGAAAAAAGCTACAATTAGAATTAGAGATCCAGAAAACTGGGGAAGGGGCGTGTCTTTCTCAAGTTTATGCCTATAATGAGAACTGGAATAAGAATTCTAGTCTTCTGTTTCCTCATATGTTAAAAGGAAATATTGGCTTCAATACTTCGTTTACATTTAAGGAAATCTCTAGGTCTATGATTCAAAATTCATTGCTTATTGGACTGAGTTTGAATTGTGGCTTTGCCTCTTATTAAATATATAATTTTACTAAAATATTTATCCGTGTTTTTTGCAAGTAACTCACAAGTTGTAATGTATATAAAATGCTAAATTCAATGCCTAGCATATAACAGTCAATTAATAATAGCTAGTAACTGGCATCATTATTATCAAAATAATAACTATTTTCACAAATGTAGAGGAACCTTTCCTTTTTCCATTTCATAGAATTATAAAAATGTTAAAACTCTCAGATCTTAGAGAGTAGTAATCCAATTTGTCAGTCTTTCAGATGAGAAACATGATGGCTAGACCTGGTCAAATGACCCAGCTAGTTAGTTGTGGAACCAGAATTGGAAGCCTGGCTTCCTGGCCCTGAATTCTTACTACACCATCCCTCTTCAGTTTCACTTCTGGTCTGTGTCATTCCCTGACAAACTCCCACAGGCTGGGTGTTCCCAGTGCCCATGTCTCTGCTTCCCTTCAACCTTTCTAAAGGTTCTTCTGGAGAAAGAGGATAAAGCCTCCTTCAGTTTTTTTTTTAATTGCATTTTAGGTTTTGGGGTACATGTGAAGAACATACAAGATTGTTGCATAGGTACACACATGGCAGCATGATTTGCTGCCTTCCTCCCCTTCACCTATATCTGGCATTTCTCCCATGCTATCTCTCCCCAACTCCCCATACCCTGCTGTCCCTCCCCTATTTCCCCCCAACAGACACCAGTGTGTGATGCTCCCCTTCCTGTGTCCATGTGTTCTCATTGTTCAACACCCACCTATGAGTGAGAACATGCAGTGTTTGATTCATTCTCTTGTGAGAGAATGAATCCAAGCTGGAAACTACTCCTCAGTTTTACTCCTGATCCATGCTCATTCCTAGAAGAGCAAGGCTTGCCCATCCTGACCTCAATTCTCTTACTTCCTTTGGCTATTCTGTCAGCCAGAGTAGCTCCCCTCCCCAGTTCTCTCTCCTTTTCTCCATTACCTACACCCCATCATATCTCTCAGAATAATCTGAGTGTCTGGTCGCAGGATTGTTCATCCCCATTTTGATCTACAGTGGCTTAAATTATTTTCCCCAAGGCAATAGCCAATGTCCTATGAAAGAAAGAAGAACAGCTCTGTCTCTCTCTGATTGATTAACAGATTTACCATCCTCTCTATAACAGTGTCTAATCAGAGGGCTTCTTTGGTATCTTGCTTCCCCATTTGGTTACTAAAATTGAATTTGTATAAATATAGATCCTCCCTGGTACAGTCTGGGTGAACAAAAGATAGAGAACGACTATTAAAGTTTGGAAGGGATCACAAGTTTTCACCTCCTTATGTCATAGATAAACTGATGCCCAGAGGGGTTCAATGACAGCTTCTTGGACCCAGGATTTATGTGGTGGAGTTTACTGGATCAGACACTAGGAGAACTGGTAAATAAGCTTTAGAAATTTGGTGCTTCAGAAACATCTGCAATTTTTTTTTTCTTTTCTGGATGTAAGTGAAGAAACAGGAGGCAGTATGACAGGCTGGCAGTGACAACAGAAAGATATGGCAGCTCCCCTGGAAGAGATCAAAAGGAGGTTTTCTTTTTCTTTTTTTTCCCTACTTTTCTCTATGTTTTTGATGTACTGTGAGAAGGAAAAACAAGGGCAGCATATCCCAAAGAGGGAATGTCTGGATCACAGGTTTTGGAAGGGACTACAATATGTATCTGCTGAGCTTTCTGGGAAAGCTGGAACACATATGCCAGAATAAGAATCAGCTTGTATAACTAAGTTCATCACCAGGCATGAGAGCTTGCTTTATTCATGACCACCAAAGTTCCTATCAGTAAGTAGAATGAGAATTAAAAGCACAGCCCATATAAGTGTCCAAAAAGTCTACACACACACACACACACACACACACACACACACACACACACACACATCAATGCCTTTTTCCTGGTCATTGTACTTGTCTATTTAACATTCTTAGAGGTACCAAGAATTTAAGGAGCAGTTCTGGTACGTGGATCTGTGTCTCATATGACATTCTTGAGGGAAGACACCAGATGAAGACAGTGCATATTTCATTAAACTAGTCACATGGAGGACTTGTGAGAAGAAACACTCATAAATGTCCTAACCAAATATAAGACCATGAATGTGACAGGACTGAAGGCTAGTTTCAAGTACACAGTTCAAGGAACAAAATCCATTTCTTTCCACTTTTGTCTTCATTTTTGGAACTTTGCTTTGCTGTATACTATCTATGAAAGGACAGAAGATAAAACTTCTACATTATATATCTCTAATTCAGGATTATAATAAAATAAAGTAATTCTGGATCATAAAAGTATGTATGTATAGGTAAAGAGCAGATAGAGCAAACTTACATCAATAAATTTTTATTATGTTTTTAAAAGCATAAAACCACAAAGTGTAGGGAAATAGAAGAAGATGCAACACTAACAAAATTTTGGAAACTGGAAAGCTGATGGACCAGCAGGCATAAAAGATTTTAGGAGGCATGAGAACACTGAATTTGAAGAGATCAACAAGGAAACAACACGATACACTTCAACTGACACAACAAAATCCCCAATGGCAGCATTTATGCATCTCTAGAAGTGGGGGACAGAAGGGAAAAGGAAAGATGCATAGTATTCCATGGCGTGAGAGATAGCATGGGGAGAAATGCCAGATATAGGTGAAGGGGAGGAAGGCAGCACATCACGCTGCCATGTGTGTACCTGTGCAACAATCTTGCATGTTCTTCACATGTACCCCAAAACCTAAAATGCAATAAAAAAAATAAAATTTAAAAAAAGATACAAAATAAGGAAATTGAGTTCAAAATCTATTTAGGAAATAATTAGGTTGCTAGATATAATATTTTACTCCTTGAAACTTCTTCCACTCACCCTAGAACATTATTGGAAATTTATTTTCTGGAAAGGTCAAAAATAAGGTCTTTGTGCCTTGTGTTCATGATGGAAACAGATAATATGGACAGTGAGGTCTTCCCAGACCTCTCTTCCATGTTGCTCTTAGAATTCCAGTCACCATGCCTTCATCCTTAAGGCAAGCCTTGAGGCTACAAGAAGAGCCTACTCTAAGGAATATGATCTCCCCCAGAGAGAAAAGCCTTAATTAAAGGTTTCCCCCAAAAAATGACTCAGCCAGAAAAGTCTATGGAAATATTTGCAGTTGATCAACTCAACTCTAAAAGCCTCCAGTCAGCTTTTTAGTGTCCCTCTTGTTAATGTAAACAGACAGCCAAGGATCACTAGATGAGCAAAAAAAGTGATTAGGGGAAACAGTTATTTTGTTTAGCCTTTCCTCTTCCCAGATAATCTATCAGCACCTCACAGAGCTGAGAAGATACTGCAACCATGAAAAAGCAACAGGACAAGAGAGAACAGAGATTTAAAATAATAACATTTAAAATAAAATTATAAATGCAGACATATAAATATATAACACTATGGACATACACATAAATGCATACATTTATTTCATGTGTACAAAAGATTTCCTCTAATTCTGTTATTGTAATCCATTCCCAGGGGCTGTAGTGCAACTAGGTTAAGTACTTCATAAACTAAGATTGCTTATATCAAGTCCAAGATGCATCTTGTATATACTAAATTATGGTTCACAAAATTGTTTTCTTATGACAATAATATATACCATTTATTGAATGGCTACTATGTACTAAGATTTAAGCTGGATACTTTTAACCCATTCTTTCATTTAATCCTCACAACACTGCAAGGTAGTATTATTAGAGAAGTTAAGTATCTGGCTGGCACTCAGCTGATAAGTGGTAAAGTTGTGGTATAAACCCAAATCTGCCCAAGTCCAAACCCCTTCAAGTGCAACACGGGTATTAAGATATCCATTCGATGGCTTGTTCCATTACCAGCAGATTTAGGGTCTTTGCTTAGGCCCTGCCCTTGTTATATTCTTTTATTTACTCTTCGTCCATGATGGGTCATCCATGAAGAAAGCAGTTTTCTGGACACTAAATGTCTTGTCCTTGGTTAAGATAATGCTATCATTTTAATACAAAAAAATTATGTGTATATAATTTTTGAATTTATCTTCCTTGGTTTATTACTTCTCTTCTCCTTCAGAGATTTTCCCCCAAATGTGTCTAGGCACAGAGGACTGACAAGCTCTGGCTTGGATTTTAAATCCTGCTATTCAGAGCCCACAGCTGTCATCCTTTCTACTGAGCTGGCCATTCTGGTTAGTAGTTGTTTGGCTTTTTAAATTGCTGAGTCAGCCCCAGAGAGAATTGGCCCTCTGTCAGCCTAGTAGCAGAAGCATAAAATTCAGGTTAGAACATCAGTTCTGCCACGTGTAAGGCTATGATAAATTGGGGGCTTATTTAAATGAAGCTTTCAGCTGGCATAGGCTTTTCTGTGACATGAGTCCTGTTTTCATGAAACACAGCAGGGAGATAATCACATTCTATTAACCTGCTGGCCTTCCCACCTCTTCATCATCTCTGGGGCCTCATAAAACCCTGCTTCATGAAAGGGTGACAGTGTCTGACCCACAGCTTTAGAGGGCCTCAAAATAAATATTCTAAGTACACAGAGATAATGAGGCTTTGATAATTGAGTCACATTGACCCATCACCCAGATATCTTCTGAGGACAGACAGTACTAGCCATAGTATCTGGGTACTTGCTGGCTTCTGCCACAGAGGGTGGCTCTTTTTACTTTAACTTTTTTTTTTTTTTCCTCAGAGACAGGGTCTCACTCTGTTGCATAGGCCAGAGTACAGTGGTGCAATCATAGCTCACTGTAGCCTCAAACTCCTGGTCTTGAGGTGATATCCCAACCTCTGCCTCCCAAGTAGCTGGCACTACAAGCATGTACCCACAAGCTGGGCTAAATTTTTGTATTTCCTGTAGAGACAGGATTTTGCCATGTTGGTAAGGCTGGTCTTGAACTCCTGGGCTCAAGTGATCCACCCACCTCGGTCTCCCCAAGTACTGAAACAACAAGTATGAGCCACTGCACCTGGCCTGCTCCTCATTCTGAGATTTACTTTGATTTTGGACTTCTTCTCATATAACTCCTGGCTTCAGAATCTCTCTTACATATTTCTTGGATTAATGAGTGTGGTGTGAGTAATGCACTTTTTAACAAGCACATCAAGAGTAATTTTAACACATCTTGTATTGCACCAAGATTTGGAGAATTTCTCAAAGATTGGTCCATGGATCGTTTACATCAGGATCACCTGGGAAGCTTAGATCATCATAAGCAGAGTTTAAGGAAAAGGTTTTGATACACATCATTTATTTGGGAAGTGAACTCAGGCAACAAGGGTAAGAAACTGAAGAAATAAAAGAGAAGGCAGACAAGACAATTTAAAAAAAAATGCATTATTAAGTTGGCCACTGGTACTAGTGACTGGTGTTTGAATTTGAACAAATATTTAAAACTTCGAATGAAATAGATCTCAGACCTGTTCACCTGGGGATGAGAGAGACAGAAGCTTCTGTCTATTGCATCTCATTCCCTGTTGGCGAAGGGCTGCCCAAGGATTATTAACTCCTCCATATTCT
Organism: Sapajus apella; assembly: GCF_009761245.1. Classification (NCBI taxonomy): domain Eukaryota; kingdom Metazoa; phylum Chordata; class Mammalia; order Primates; family Cebidae; genus Sapajus; species Sapajus apella. The sequence continues at coordinate 1,103,869 of NW_022437043.1, forward strand.
GAGTTACTCATGTGTCCCAGCTGAGTAGGATACAGCAGGATTCCATGCTATCATGTAAAAGAAGCCTGGGGCAAGAAGCAAGAAACAAGAGATGCTGGCTGGGGGAGAAGTGCTATCCAGGCGCACCTGTGTGAAACAGACCAATTTACTTCAAATTGTTTCATATCAAGGCTACTGGAATCCAAGATTGGGCCAAAATTATAAACAGAAGCTTAAGGGGGTTTTGATACATCTTGTAAAAATGCCAGTTTCTAGTAGTTATCTATTGTTCTGGGTTGAATTGTGTCTTCCCAAAATTCACGTTGAAGTCTTAGTCCCTAGTACCTCACAATGTGGTGCTATTTGGAAATATGGTCATTGCAGATGTAATTAGTTAAATAATTCTTAACCTACTTAAACTGGAGTAGGGTGGGCTTCTCATCCAACAGGACTTGTCTCCTTATAAAAGAAAGAAATGTGGACATACATGCATACAGAGAGAATACCACATGAAGACAGAAGTTATGCTGCCACAAGCCCAGGAACTACCACAAGTTAGGAAGGAAGTCTGGAAAAGATCTTTCTCTAGCCCTTTCAGAAGGAGGGTGAACCTGCTAACACCTTGATCTTAGGGTCCGGCCTCCAGAATCATGAGACAATAAATTTCTGTTGTTTAAGCTGTCAAGTTTTGCGGTAATTTGTTACAGCAGCCCTAGAAAACAAATCCACCTGTGATCTATTGGATCACAGTCCCTGGGGGTATGATTTATACTTCTGCACTTCCAGCAAGGTTTTCAGGCAGTTCTGTTTGCACTCCAACTTTGAGAAACCTGGTCTAGAGTAAAATAAATAACATGGCACCTGCATTCCAGGGAGAGTGAATCCAAGGAGGTGTGCTTTTGTCCAAACGCTGTTTCAAAATCCAAGATAATACATTAGATGTAGAACAACACCTTGTATATAGGGAATTCTCTTTCCAAATGTCAACTCAAGTCGTACAGTCTAGGCCATGGTTGTTCTTCAAAACCAGGGTCTAGAAAAATGGTGGAGGCACAAACTACGGCTTCACTTCTATCACAAAACCTCTGCAGAAGACAGTGTAGATCAATTAACAGACACAATACCACTGAACTTTTTCAACTCCTATCAAAACATGAATGTGTACACACACACACACACACACACACACACACACACAGTTATATGTTATTGTGAAATAAACTGAAACAAAATGAAAACCATGCTTCCAAAAGGCAGCACATTAACTTGTTATTTCAAAATAGAATAGAAGTATTTTATATATGTCAAAATTAAAGAAAATGCAGACAAGAGACCAAGTCAAAAACACTAAAAGGGGGCCTTTTAAACCATCAACGACTACCTACTGTACCTTTGTAAAAGAGTAAAATCACTTGAGAGCAGGAACCAGCTCTATCCCCCACACGTCTTACCAAGTGTTAGAGTTTGGTGAGTGCAGAAACATTGAACAATCTCTGAGATACAGTTTCTGCTCTTGGTTGACCCAGATTCTTGCTCCAGTCTAATGGGACCTCTACCATGTTTCAACCACTCTGCAGACTGGTTAGTCTGTGCTCCCATGTCTTGAGCACAGTGCTTAGATCTGCAATCTGACTTGAAAGGATATCACTTTGAACTCTGGCTTTGGTCTCTTTTACCTGCTAGTGATTTCCTCCGACAGCCTATAGTTCATCATATGCCAGCCTACCCCAACACCAATGTCAACTTCAGTGAATGAAATGTTCATCATTACTTGGTAATTTCCCCTTGATGTCTGGTGTGAAAAGGTACTTAATATTCAAATAATTTTTCAAAAATGAACAAATGGGTGAGTGGATCTGGCAATAGGAGAGCACCTGTCATATGTGTAAGGCTGATTGCCTCACCAAGAGCTCAGACACACCCACCCATCTCGGCACCCGAAACTACGTCATCACTCTGAACCCGGCACCAAGCTCTGCACTCGGCACCTAGCCCACCTTTAAAGTCCCCGCCAAAATTTAAAAGAAGCCTCGCCAAAACCTGCCCAATAGCAGCTTGCCCCGAAGGCCCGCCAAAACCTGCAACCAATAGTAGCTTGCTCCCTCCACGTCCCGTTCCCCCACAACCAATCAGAACACCCTGCTCCTTCTGCTCGCTATGAAAGCCCTACGCCTTGGGAAGTCAGCTGACTTCTCTGGTCCCCCTTTCCCGACCATAGAACCTCGCCTGGGAGCTGAATAAATTGGAATTTAATTGTTCTTATACTGGCCTCAGTTTCCTCATTTTTAACTCGGCAATAACTCTTACAATATGAACAACATTTTTGGAGTGAGAGTAATGTAGGCTGGAATAGGATGACCACCACTTCAAAGTTTTCAAAGTACTTTCATATAAATTACTGGAAACAGAGTAGATATCAAAGCACATGCAAACTGAAAATATAGGGAAGTAGACAATAAGAGCCTCAAAATGAAGCCTGCCTGTAAGTGAAGGGAACAGATTTGGAGGGATATGTAGAGAAGCAAAATCTCTTCTTGGGGGGTTGGGAGGATATATGGAGAGAGAGATTGAGAGAGAGGAGGGAGAGAAAGAAAGAAGAGAGTTGTATAATAAAGAGCCCAGGCAGTAGTTGCTTGACAGATTTACAACAATCAGGAGAATTTCTTACCAGCAATATTTTTTTAAATTCCTAACTTGAGTGACTTTCTCTTGCAACTAAATGACTCTTGACTTAGAGAAATGGCTACCAATAGAATGCTGCTTGCAGGGAGGGATTTTTGTTTATTTTACTTACGCCAAATAGAGCTTAGTACAAAAATAGGGGCTCAGTAGAGGCATGCATAAATGTACAAAATTGGAAACATGATTCAAGCAAAAGAATGAATTTGTAGTCTTGCCCCAAAGATGAAGGGGTTTTTAATTAATAGGGATATTGTACCAGGGTATCTTCCATTTGCCCCTCTAGACCTTTGCTCCATCTTTCTCCGTCCTGCTTTCTGCCTTGAGAGCCTGGTCTGTATAAATTATATCAATGTCTTCTTTGTCCTTTGGTTTCCACTTAGGTTTGGCTCATAAAAACCCTTAGTGGAAGATCAGGATGAACATAAATTGAAGTCAAAATATTTATTTCCATATCTCCCTCGCTGACAGTTTGTCTTGAGCTGGGTGGGTTTCTCAACTGAAGGCAAACTTCCCTAGAAGACTCTTGCCTTCTGGATCCCAGTTAGTGCTTTCTCATCTCCCTTCAGGCTGGGAAGTAGTAACATCTTTGCGGTTACCAACACTAAGTTTTATGGTTCCTATAGTATCTTTTATAGTTCCTCTATGTCCCGCCTACATCTTTATAAATAGTGCCTTTATTAATCCCTCCTTGAAGTATCCTAATTCAAAAGCGTCATCTGTTTCCTGTTGGGGCCCTAACTAATACAGGGAGAATTCAAATTAGCTCTTTTTACAAAATAAGCCCTCTAATGTGTATCTTGGCCTCTAAAAATTACAGCTCATTGAAAATTGATTATTTAAGATGATCTAAGTGATGAAAGAGGCAGCTATTCATATGAGAAGGAAGACTGCATTTTGTCTAAGAAATTGTTCTGCAGACATATACAATGGCTACAGCAAAAACACATCAGTGACTACACACTTATAAACATGGGAAAGATATAAAAATAACCCAGCATATTCTTTGAATGGAGCCATCTGCAACATTATTTTTATTCCTGTGTTTGGAATGAGTATATGGTGTTAGAGGTGCAGAATGGGAGATCCTGGGAAATACTTCCCCACCTCAGGCTTGGTTTTATATATACTGAAAAGTAGTCTGGTTGTTTAATTATCTTATTTATATGCACTTTAATAAATAGAACCTTAATTTTAGGTTCTATACCCCAAGGAATTCTGATTCCTTGAAGGAATATAAGAGAATATGTAAGCATGTACGCAATAGTATTTCCTACAAAATATATCAGAGGATCAGATGTACCCTCTGCATATAACTGAGGCTATTCTAAGTCAATCTGCAAGGCTTCATTAGCTAGGCCTTAAATTTTAGCTAGAGCCCGAGGCAAAGATCAAGTTTGTCTTATTCCTGTCTTTATGGCAATGGGAAGTGCCACACAGAAAACACTCAATAAATATTTGTTGGAATAATTAGTGATTGGCCACTAAACTATCACAGACAGAGGATGTGGAAGAGGGAAAAACATTAAAAACATGGGGTTCCCTTTTCCTAGAGTTTTCTTTTGACCGGGATAGTTCTTTCACTAGATGGGAAAAAGCTGCTGGAATCTAGTTTAATTTTTCCAGTACCAAATCATAACAAAAAAACAGAAACCATGGCCTCTGCCTTCAAAGAGCTTATACAATTTTGTAGTTCTTTATCTTGGCTTTTTCCTTTTTATTTTCTTTTATGGCCTCAAGATACTTTACAGAACTATTTCAATATGCTAGGCAGCCAGGATTCCCATGTCTTCTTGTAGCTCAGGCTACTCATTTCTCCAGAATGTGACCTCGAGTAGTGGTCAAATTTATCTAATAACTTCTTTCTATCTTTTGTTTCTTTAGTTTTTTGGCACCATTAAAAGTGAGCCTGGTTGTGGCAGCTCATGCCTGTAATCCCAGTGCTTTGGGAGACTGAGGCAGGAGGACAGCTTGGGCCCAGGAGCTCACGGCTGCAGTGAGCTATGATCATGCAACTGCACTCTAGGCTGGATGACAGAGAGAGACCTTGTCTCTAAAATAAATAAATAAATAAATGAGCACATCCAAAGTTAAGAGCAAAGAGGAGTCATTGGTAAATGTGCACATACTCCTGGGAACAAAGCCTGGCACATTCACAGCTGTGAGTGGGTACTAGAGGTGCTTCAGATCTCGCAATGGCCTTGGCAGCTTTCTCATCAGAAGTACATTTTAAAAGTAATTTTAGAAAGAAAACTTACTAAAAGGCTGAAGCAGGAACAGAATGCTAAGGACACTTGAAAGTTGGCTTCAGCCTTGGTATTTAGCCAAAATCAAATATTCTCTTATATATCAACTTTTGAAAAGCCGAATGGCCAAACACCCATATCAACATTATTTCTGGCCTCCCTCAATAAGATTCATAATATTAAAAGGCCATGTCATTTTTCCAGATTTATCATTAACACCTCAGTATTCACTTTCAAATATACATAAATATTGTATAACCTGAAATGACAATCCACTTAAGAGATTTATATGTTGAAATTCTGTCAGTTAAGTCTAAATGTGTAATTATTGTTAAGACTAACCTGTAATATTATTTTTCAAAAGATTTCATTACTGTGTTTCAGCTAACATTGCAGCATCTAAAAACTGTTACCTCAAAAATACTATGTTTTATCTAGTCATTATTTTTGCCCATTCATTGTTTTCTCATTAAGTGATGGAATAATAGGAGGAACTATGGGTACCTGTGGAACGTGAAATATAACTATTGTGCTGCGAATCTTGGGGAAGAATAGATTCCATAGATAAGAGCTGAGGAAGTGCTGACCTTCAAAAAAAAAAAAAAAAAAAAAGATTTTCAACTTGAGGAAGACAAGGTTCAGAGACCACGTAGTGACAGTTCTGTAGTTATTCTATGATGGCCTAGGTTGGTCTCTACATTTGGGAACATTATAATTTAAATTTTTCAAGTCCTTTCCCATACAGAATCAAGGATCAATGAGTATAACATCCTTTCCTTAGATAAATTAGATGCCAGTGAGTTACGTGGCATATTTATTGTCACAGAACTAAATCAAGTATAAGTATACCACTCTTGAATAAATAAGAAAGAACTAAATTGGAAGAAACTGATCTTTGATATGCAAATCTATTTAATTTAAAATATATTTGAGTTAAGTAATTATAGATGGAAGTATGTCCCACTGGTTCATTTAGGTCAGCATACTGGACAGGCGTGATTTTAATAAGTCATTAATTCTTCCCATTAACACTGTACAACCTTCAAGAATAATTAGAACCCCATGCCCTTTGAAAATAAACCCTTGTCTTCCATTTAGCTTATAATTTACTGTGATAGAGGTAATCACTGTATGATTTGTCTCTCTCTGCATTTAAGAACACCTGTGTGATTAGGGTTAGGGTTAGGGTTAGGGTCTCTGTAAGTGATGGTCACCAAAAAGGGCCTCTCTGAGCCCAGGCAGCACTGAATGAATAACCAATCAGTGACAGAATAAAGTAACAATAGTTTACCACCACGGACTGAGGACCTAATCTCTACAATGGTTCTCTAGCTCCACATAAACCTGGACCCTGTATGTTTTATGTGCTGAGGTTTAGGGAGTTCTAGTAATGCATGAGATTAAATATCCTGTCAACTAAGAAGTAGGCAGGGTTATGAATATATGAAATTTAATTTGAACAAATAGAAGAAAGTGATACTTCCTATAACTAAGGGTTGCAGAGTAAACTCATCCTTGACACATATACATGTAGTAAAAGTCTATGTTTGTCTAAAAGGAAAAGCTAAGACTTGCCAGAGAAGCTTGTCTAAAGGGAATCTGGAGGCTGCAAAGGTATACCTTTTTGCCTGATGAGCAACTTTTGCTCATTCTTCTCAAGTCTTAACTAACCTAGACATTATAGCCACTATATTGCACAGCTCAGGTTAGAGTTCAGTTATATCATACATCTTACTTTTGCATTTCCAAAGGTAGGCAAACATTTTTGCCCCTTGCAGAAGATGCTCTTTGGAACCTGCCAATATCTCTGCCACTTTCATCAGTCCTGTACATGCTAATGTCTTTCTATTGAAAAGTGGCTTTCTCCCACTACAGGACGAGGCTTCACCTGTGAGTGGTACAGGCAGATATTTCCAAGGGGTCTGATGCCCTTGTGAGCAGCCCTTAGCAAATGATGGATGGGAGCTGGTTGATAAGTACCCAGCTTCCTTGCACCTTAGGTAAAACAACTCTGGCACATGCCCTGCATGGTCTCCCAGTGGTTCCCAGTGGGATCAGGTTCTGATTGCTTAGGGAAGTCAACTGCTCACCACCACACCCTGTATTTTCTTCCCCTCTATCCTCTCCCTACTGATGTTTCTTATGATTAGCTCCCAAATAAACCACTCAATTCCTTGTCTCCAGGTTGGTTTTTGGGGTGCCACAATCTAAGACACTCCTCTCTTCCCTGAGTATCATCACTAGATCCAACTTAATTCAATGCAAACTGACACTCCTAACTTGGAACTGTACTCTAGTGCTGTGGCTTCTGTGACCTCTTCCTGATTCTGTTCTGAGTGAATATTTTTATGGATGAGTCATCACATTTTCTCTAACAGGGTTTGTGTTTCTATGTGTAGATTTTTCTTACCCATTGGTGGGTACTTTGGGCTTATATACTCCACTATTGAGACCTGCACAAAACAACCCCCAGTCTTTAGGATAGTGATTTTTGTCAAATTATGCAACTCAGAGACCTTTCAGGGACACAAGTTGGAGATGATGGGACTTTGAGGATTTGACTTTCTTTACCTCAACCAGAGTGTCAGAACATCCCCCACATCCTCATTTCCATCGATTCCATATACTGAGGCAGAAATAAACATACACATATACACATACACATACACACACACACACGTGTGTGTGTGTGTGTGTGTGTGTATATGTATGTATGTATGTATGTATACTCAAAGATACATACAGGTAGGACATATCTATATTATGTGCCTCCTTGGTATGACGCACTAAGAAGGACATTGCATTACTTTGTTGGTGCTCCTGTTATATTCACGAGAAAGCAAGCAGACAAACACAAATTGAGGTAGATTCAGTGATGTGCTGGAGCTGGATCATACATACCAGCTCAGGAGAGCCAACTGTGCACAGTTCTTTCCAATGGCACAATGGCACTTTCAGCAACATCACATTGGTAGCTCGACATCAACCATGATAGAAATATTTACACCAGGGAAATCAGCAAATGCTATACAGCAGGACTTTTTCTTTTTTTTTAAGACATCTGTTAAACATTTATCAGCACACTGCTGGATATTCTACAAAATAATTGGCCCATACTCTGAAAATGTCAGCGTAATGAAAGACAAAAAAAAAAAAATACTGAGAAAATGTTCTGTATTGAAGGAAACTGAAGAAGCATGACCACTAAGTGCATGCATGACCTTGGATTGGTTCCTGGACAGGAAAAAAATTGTTTTCAAAGATACTATTGAAACAACTTGTAAAAATGGAATATGAACTGTAGATTAAATAAAACAAATGCATATTTCCTAAGAACAAGGACATTTTCTTATATAATAATAGTGTAACTATAAAATTAAGGAAAATTTGACATGATGCAATATTATTAATGCAGTAAAGGGACATGGTATATTCAGCATACTCTCAACTGGTTCATGAAAAACTGGTTTGTGATAAAACAATATGGTAAGATGAGTGCAACTGATGCATTAGGGCACAGGTATGCAGAGATCTTTGTATTCTTCTTGTGACTCTTCTGTAAACTTGTCATATATATATATATATATATATATATATATATATATGATTTTTCATTTTCATATCATTTTAAACTTATGGGGGACCCACTAAATTTTGCCAGCCCTCAAAGAAATACATAGTAAGACATTTTTACAGTTATATTTTATACCAATCAATTACTTTAATTAAAATAATGGAATCAATTCAAATAATAACACTAGTAAGTGAGGTGGAAATGTTTGGTGGATTATAAATGGCCACATTTTGGAAAACAATCCAGCAATATCTCAAAAGCTGTCTAAATATTCATATGCCTTTGACCAAGTAGTTTCTCTTCTCAAATTTGAGACTTATTGGTAGTATGAAAGTTACCAACTTGCACAACTGTCTTATGGGAATACAATTGAGTAATTGCACAGAAGCCCATGAAAAACTATAATTAAGACTGTGTAACATGGAAAAATTATTTTATGTGAAAAATCAAAACATAAAACATAAAAAATGAAAACATCTTTGCTACTATTATAATTTAAAATATGCATAGGAACAAATATTGGAAAGGAGCACAAAAATGAAAGCAGCTGCTCTATTAGTATGGTGGAATTAAGGGAGAGATATTTTCTATATAAAACATCTTTTAGCTTATGACTTACAGTTAGTATTATAATCTTTAATTATAAAAAAAATAACTTCCGAGTGGGATTTGAACCCACAACACTGACTTCATCACACAATTTTTCCATAGCCTGAACCTGCATGAGAAAATAGAAAGGACAGACTTTTGGGGACCACTGGTGGGTATTTCTTCTCTTTCTAGCACCCTTCTTCCTAATGTTCCACACTTCAGGTGTAGGTCCAGAGCTCTCAAATAGCTAAGGAAAACATATGTCACATGTAGTTATTTCCTACCAAACATGCAATGCCACATTTCTACTCCTAAAATAATTTACATTTTCAAAATAATCAGAAAGTGTTTACAGAATATAGTCACAGACCCAGCTTTGTGCTAGGTGCTATAAGCTTCAAAATGCAATTATATAGAAAAGATCACATAATGAAGTATTATCTAAGAGAAATTTTCAGAGATACTTGGGGGTACAGCAAGGAAAGACGATGGAGACAACTTTCATAGGGAGCATGGCACAATGCCACAAGAGTAGCCAGCTTCATCTGCCAGTCCTGTTCTGAGGCAGTGTCTTGCAATTCTTCCTCCTTCATTCCTGTCACCTCAAGCACTAGCAAATATTATATCATTCATCATTCTGAGTTTTTCTTTCTCCCAGTCATTTGTTAATACATTTCCCTCGTCGTGTCATTAAAATTTGTCCCAACATTCCTGATAAATTTCTCATGTCCTTACTTCCTATCATCTATAACATTCTCTTTTATGGGGATTCTCTTGATATTCAGCAACAAAGACGGCTGTTAGTATTTTCTCACTGTTCATCTTCTTAGAAATACAGGGAAAACATCAGCACTCCGACTAATTAGATCATCTACATACATTTTTAAGAGAGGATGCAAAATGGTCTAGCATGCTTTCAGAAGACTTGAAGGCATTCCTTTAGCTGTTTTTCTAAACTTCATTTTCCTGTTTCTTTCTCTCTCTCTCTCTCTCTCTGTCTCATTAGCTCTCATTTCTTCTCTTGCAAAGCTGAAGATCCAGGGTTGGGGAGAGAATATGTGGGACAGACTTAACTACAATTGCAAAGATGTTCACTGCAGCCATAAAGGAGTGGCTTTGGAAATTTTTCTTCCAAAAATAATTTGGAAAACATAGAGAACACTTAATGCAATCATATAGCTTATAGTAAACTTTTTACATGTGATGTGTATGCACAAATATTGCTCGGTATATTCTCTGGTTATATATAATATGAGCTTGCACAGCTAAGAAATAGAGAGAACCAATCATTTGAGTGAGGAAATACTTCTTATGCCATGGAATTGGCTAGTAAGGAGTTCTAGTTAGGTTTCTTCTGGCCACCCCAGAATAACCCTAGGATGGAGAATCACCTTGCCATCTGTGCCACCTGACTGTCCCTACCACTCTAGATGTTTCAAGCAGAGGAATTCCAGAGAAATAAGCTATAAAACTGTGGTATGACTGAGGAGTAAATGGGGGAAGGTGGTATTACCCAGAGTTCAAGAAGAAGCCTCTACTGATCAGGTAGATTCCAAGAGCTATGTTGATTTCATCTTGAGAAGAGATACCATATAGAGCAATTGCTGAAATGAGCGTCAATACTCAATTAACTGTGTGATTATCCACAGCCATTCTCTAAGACTCAGATGCTTTCTGCAGAAGACAAATTGGCAAGTTAAGTGATGATGTGATAGGAATCATCTTTCTCAATTTTTCATGGCGACACCAATTTTTGCAGTTACCTTAAGAAAGTAATACTGCTTATGATTTATTATCCTGATAGGAAAGGGAAGTTCCAGGGGTTTTCATTGGTTACTCCTACTGTAATGTCCTTCAGTCTGAGTCTGGGAAACAATGTGGGGATTCTGTCATATTCTGAGTATGTCTATCTTAGTCATAATTACAAATCTGGGGAAATAATCATATTCTCAGCCTGAAATTCTATGAATCACCTAAACTCTAGCCACCATTCTGATTGGTGAGCTACAGTGGCATCTGAGAACTCCAGGACTAGGATCAACTCTGAGCCTCTATCTGGTAATCTTTGATGTAACTACTTCCTATTGCCCAGTCCATGGTCACTGATAAATAGCTCTAAATTGCCTGAGGAAGACTTAGAGACAAATTTACAATATATGCTTATGGCAATATCATAGGGATCCTTCTTCTAGGGGACCCAATATCCCCTTATTCAAGACATTCTGATTCTGTGATCTGGCTCAGGTCTGTGAACAGAGAGACCATGATTTTCACTGTAATAATTCAAGTCAGGTCTCTACTAGACCTAGATTTTTTCCCCCTAGTTATATAGATCCCATAAAATTTCAGTAGGTGTGTGGGTACTTTGGTACCTTTCACAAGCCCAGCCCTTCTAAGATTGGAGTATTTATTACCACAGATGATGAGAGTGTTGGTAGCAACATCTCAGCTAAGTCTTCTTTGGAGCTTGCCTAGGCTTGAAGACAGTATTTTCTTGCCTAAGATTGTGCCCCTTGCTGGGAGCAGCCCATATCAAATGGCTTGTTGGTACAAGGGCATAAAAGCCAGGCATCTTTGCTCCAAATCAGAACGCTCTGCAGATCCACCTCAGCTTTTTTTGCCTAATGCTGCTTCCTTCACTTCCCCATGGGTACTGAGCATTTCCCAAGAAAATTTCATAGTGAAAATTTTGTATCAGAGTTTGGTCCTGAGGAAGGTGAACTGTGACAATAGGCTAACTTATTCCAGCCTTAGGAACACTGAGATCAATAAACCATCCCTAAAGATCCCTATAGGACAAAATGACTGCCACTCTGGCTGTAGCCATTTTGGTAATTGCATCCTGTATTGGTCTGTTCTCACACAACTATAAAGAAATACCTGAGACTGGATAATTTATAAAGAAAAGAGGTTTAATTGTCTCACAGTTCTGTAGGATATACAGGAAGCATGGCTGGAGAGGCCTCAGGAAACGTACAATCATTGTGGCGATGAAGGGGAAGCAGGCAATGTCTTACATAGCCAGAGCAAGAGGAAGAGGGCAAAGGGGGAAGTGCTACAAAGCAATCAGATATTTTGAGAACTCACTCACTATCATGAGAACAGCAAGGAGGAAATCTTCTGCCGTGATCCAATCACCTCCCACCAGGCCTTGCCTCCAACATTACAGATTACAATTTGACATGAGATTTGGGTGGGGAAACAAATCCAAAGCATATCATACCCACTTTTTCTCTAGTGGTTAAGTGCTTTCCCTTGCCCTCTGTTATTCTGGGATCCCATCATTCCTAATTAAATGAGGAAACTCAGTTCAGTAGCAGCGTCTCCCACCATGATTGCTAACCTGAAGGAAAAAAAGCTATGAAAGAGCTTCTGAAGCTCCCCCATCCATGGATTTCTCATACTGCCTTGAGAAGGGAGTATGTCGTCTGCATCTTACCAGAGGAAATAGTGAGAGGGGTGGGTGGGATGGAGCACACACAATAAACTCACTCCAACATTCTTACTTCTTGGTGGAACTGAGAAAGCCACACCTTCAAAGACTGATGTTTTGACATGCTGAGAAATCTTAGAAGCTGCCTCAGAATCAAGATCCCGCTAAACGTTTCTTGTTCCACCTGCTCCAAGTACATGGAGAGACTTTCTCTGGAATTTCCCTGATCTGACCAGGAAAGTGTCTTTTCAAAAGAAACAGTTGCTTTCCTCCCTTCCCTGAAATCTCATTACCCATCTCAGAAAAGAAGACAGCAATGCAACCATATCTGGACAGACTTTTTCACAAGGTAATGCCTGCCTCTCAGACTCATTTCAAAGAGAATTGCTTACAAGTTAACTTTTGCCCATTATTCTCCCTAATAATCATTTACTACCCTTCAAAAGAGTTGCCTACATGCCCTATATCCCCCTTCCCCTATGAAAAAGGTATATGAACCTCTGTAACCCACTGGGTTATTGGGTAATCACTCTCCTGGGATTCACTCATGTTATAAGTATTAAAATAAAGTCTTACATGCCTTTTCTTCTATTTAATTTGCCTTTTGTCAGCTCATTTTCAGTGAACCTTCAGGGCCAAGGAGAAGTTTTTCCCTTGGCCCTTATACTCTAAGCTTTTGGATTCCTTCAGGCTACTTTTGGCTACTTCTGGCATCTTAGCTTACTGAATTCAGGCATCTGTCTGAATATGAGTGCTCCTGACAAACCCGTCATAAATTGAAAACTATCATAAGTCAAAAGTGCATTTTCTACTGGATGATATTTCAACTTACAATGGATTTATCTTGACATAATCTCTTCGTAAGTTGAAGAGCGTACTCAAAAAAAATCATGTTAAACCATCGTAAGTCGGGGACTGTCCGTATAGTCCACTCTAGAGTTCAGATTTTAGTCAACCACCCTCAGCTGTTTCAGGTAATATATGCAGTCCAGTTTCCCTAAATTGTTCAAATTGTTAAGTTTCTCGATGAAGTAGAATTCATTAATAACAGATATACTTAGCCAATGATATATTTCACATCCCTTGTTCATACCTTCAGAATTCAGTCTCATATATATTTCTCATATTGCTGCTGATACAATTTAGCTAAAACCTTGTCATTTTGCCAACGTTTCAGTGGTCACCTTTTCATTCAGTCTTAGCACTTGGTCCTCACTGGGTGTGCTGTTACTGGACTCGAGTTATGGGTCAGGAAGCATTGGAAGGTAGTGAAGGTGAGTTTTGATGAGACTTGGCATTCCCCTGCAGGCTAACTTCCTCAAATAAAGTTAATACAGGGTTTTTAAGCAAGAGAAGAGCCACATCTATTCCAAGAGGAATTTCCCAGTGTTTCTCCCCAGGTCCATATTCACAATCTGGTGGTTCTCACTCTGAATGCCAAGTGCGGATCTCACTTCTCTCCTCACTGCCCAGTGCATGCTCACATTTACATCCAGAGCATATGTTGTCTTTTCATTATTTCATGGGATTTCTCCTTTAGTTTGTTATTAGGTGACATCCTTTTCATTCCTCCATATTTATCTAGTTACTCAAATTGAAAAGTACACTAAAGATGGCCCTGCACAGGAACAGATGCCAGATCACCTCCATTGACCTTGGGCTGCTTTATTCATCCAAGGAAAGAGGGTTTAACTGTGGGCATGCATATCTCATTTTCTCAAGTCCTTTTATCTATGCTACCTGTAAAAAAAAATAAATAAATAAAAAAGTCAAGTAATCTCTCCCAGGACTTACACTGAGGTGTAAGTATATTCAATACATTGAAAGTGAATAAAAATATTAAATCTTTTGTAAATGGTAATAAAGCTCCAAATCCAAGACCCAAATTCCAGAGTGAGTTGCCTGAGGTCACACATTTAGAAGAGCTGGGTTCTACCCCCAGCCTTGTCTTCATCCAACTTTCATTTTAGTCCCCTAAATAGACCGAGAAAAAGGTACATCGTGCTTACATTCAAAATGAGGTTGGCAGAAAAATTCCAAAACACGGTAATAATAATCATGTTGGAAATCCCCATTTAGTTTCTATTTAAAAAATGAGATCAGTGTTTAGGAGGCAGTATGAAGTACGTAGTTACTGATCATTGTTTATTCTCTCAGGGGAAATTAAAACCAAATGATAGAGTTGTGCATCCCAAGACCTGGTCATTTAATCAGGCAGAATGTGGTTCCTCATTGGAATGTAAATCTCAAGACTTTGGAACTTGAATATAGGCACATACAAGGCATCATGCTTTACAAGTTAAGCATATATCTGTGGTAAGATATTGTTCTGCCATGAATGCCATTTCTTTTTCTAATTAATCAAGTTTATTAGATTCTACTTTTTCAAGTGGAATAAAATTCATTAGATTCCCTTTTTTACACTAGGAAAAAGTCCCCTAGACCAGTGCAAAACAAAATTATGTAAAAGCAGACAGTTCTTTCCTCCCCCAATTCATTTGCAATTCTAATGTTCACTTGTATGTATTTTGGGCACTGATGTATAATGAAGCTGTTTATTTTCTGGAGTCAATTATGGCATGATTTTTTTTTTCCTTCTTTCTTCTTCATTCTCTCAGAGCCACCGAAAATCAATAAGTCTAGTTCACAATCAACTTAACTTTCTTTGCAATGATTGCAAGTTCTTTCCAAAATTAAAACTTACTATAACAGCAAGGCACTTCCCACTGTTTTTTCCTGCTTTAATAATGTTAATATATTAATGAGTACAATGAATACATAATTATATTCATGAGCTTTCATTTCTGTAAAGTATAACAAAAGAGATCAAATAAAGTTCAGTTGGTCATGGAAAATTCTACCAACTCCTAATCTAAATAAATAAGATGTATTAGTGTAGGGCTGGTTATTATGGGTGATATGTTGTTTAAAGACTGCTCTCCTAGAAAATTTACAATCAAAGATGCTAAAAGAGTTAGATTCTCAAAACCATTAAGGAAATATATACATTACTACATTCTCATTGGTGCCTTAGAGTTCCCTAATTATATAGCAAACGCTGTAGTCTTGTATTAAAAGCATTTGCCAAGAGTTACTTCAAAGCAGTGGAGCTAGTGCTGTTTTGTCTTTTAAAAAAAAGAGTATCGGGGGGACGATCCTAGATGGCCGTTTAGGAACAGCTCAGGATTGCAGCTCCCAGTGAAAGCGCAGAGGGTGAGTGGACGCCGCGTTTTTATTGCCCACAGACTAGGAAATTCCCGGGCAGAGGTGCTCCATGGTTGCCAGCGCGGCTGTTTCGGCCAGCGCGGCTGTGCCGGCCAGCGCCGCTGCTTTGCGCCGCGCGGCTGCTTTGTTGGCGCCCCGGAGCCGGGGTTCTCCGTACAAAATACACCAGTCCGGGGGCCCTTTTGACTGGTGATTGGAGCCACGGGAAGTCGCCCATTCGCCGGTTCAAAAAGGGGACTGAGCAGAGAACCAGGACAGTAGATTCCAGGGCAAAAAAAAAAAAAAAAAAAAAG
>NW_022437043.1:1120288-1300833 GCF_009761245.1 Sapajus apella
ATTCCAGGGAAAAAAAAAAAAAAAAAAAAAAGCGCCGCAAACCTCAGTGCCGCTGTTTAAGCCAGCGCAGTGAGTGGCCACAGGGGAAAACAAACAGACCCCGGAGCCTCTTCAACAGGCGACTGGAACACCAACTTAAAAAAGGCTCTGAGGCAGGGAGCCAGGCGATCAGGCTCGGCTGGCCCCACCCCCACAAAAGAACAGCAACCAGAAACTCTGGATTGAGAGTTTCACAGCAAGCGCAGCTGAACCCAGGACGGTCCAGCTCTGTGGGGGAGGGGCGTCCGCCATTACCCAGGCAGCCCGCCGTTGCCAAGGCAACCCGCCACAGCAAAGAGACTCCGCCCCAACAGAGGCGGGCCACCATCGCCAAAGCAGTTCTAACTACACCCATATAAACAGGACTGCAGGGAAGTTCACTCCGCAGTGGGGCGGAGCCCACAGCAGCTCAGCAAAGCTGCTATAGGCCGACAGTGACTAGGCTGCCTCCTTGCTGGGCTGGGCAGGTCTGAAGGAAAAAAAAAAAAAAAAAGAAGGCGGCAGCATAACGGAAACTCATAAATAAAGCCCTAAATCCCTGGGACAGAGCACCTGGGGACAAAAAGCAGTTTATGAGTTCTGCTGCAGCAGACCTAAAAGTACCTGCCCAGCAGCTCTGAATGAACAACAACAGAGCTTGCAGCTCACCATTTGAGCTCCTATAAAGAAGAGACAGTCTCCTCAAGCAGCTCCCTGACCCCTATATATCCAAAAAGAAACCTCATAAAAGAGAGATCAGATTGACACTAGGCGGGTATCCTTCTGGGACAAAGATAGCAGAAGAAGAAAACTGGTAACAACCCTTGCTGTTCAGCAGCTGCTGCAGGTGAACCCCAGGCAAGCAGGGCCTGGAGTGAACCTCAGCAGACCTACAGCAGAGGGGCCAGACTGTCAGAAGGAAAACCAAGAAACAGAAATAACCTCATCATCAACAAACAGAACGTCAATCTGAAAGATTTGAGACCCAATCTGAAAGCCAGCAACTACAAAGTCGACAGGTGGATAAATCCTTAAAGATGGGAAGAAACCAGTGCAAAAAGGATGAAAACACCCGAAACCAGAACACCTCTCCTCCTACAAGGGATCACAACTCCTCACCAGCAAGGGAACAAGGTTGGATGGAGAACGAGTGTGATGAAATGACAGAATCAGACTTCAGAAGGTGGGTAGTAAGAAACTTCTGTGAACTTAAAGACATGTTCTAACCCAATGCAAAGAAACGAAGAACCTTGAAAAAAGATTGGACAAAATGCTAACAAGAATGGACAAAATAGAAAGGAATATAAGTGAATTGATGGAGCTGAAAAACGCAACATGAGAACTTCATGAAGCATGCACAAGTATCAACAGCCGAATGGACCAAGCAGAAGAAAGGATATCAGAGGTCGAAGATCAACTCAATGAAATAAAACGGGAAGGCAAGACTGGAGAAAAAAGGGTAAAAAGGAATGAACAAAGTCTCCAAGAAATGTGGGACTATGTGAAAAGACCTAATCTACGTTTGATAGGCGTACCCGAATGCAACGAAGAGAATGAATCCAACCTGGAAAATACTCTTCAGGATATTATCCAGGAAAACTTCCCCAACCTAGCAAGGCAGGCAAACATTTAAGTCCAGGAAATACAGAGAACACCACAAAGATATTCCTCAAGAAGAGCAACCCCAAGGCACATAATCGTCAGATTCACCAGGGTCGAAATGAGGAAGAAAATACTAAGGGCAGCCAGAGAGAAAGGTCGGGTTACCCATAAAGGGAAGCCCATCAGACTCACAGCAGATCTCTCAGCAGAAACCCTACAAGCCAGAAGAGAAGGGGGCCAATATTCAACATCCTTAAAGAAAAGAACTTTCAACCCAGAATCTCCTATCCAGCCAAACTAAGCTTCATAAGTGAAGGAAAAATAAAATCCTTTGGGAACATGCAAGTACTCAGAGATTTCGTCACCACCAGGCCAGCTCTACAAGAGCTCCTGAAAGAGGCTCTACACATATAAAGGAACAACAAGTCCCAGCTCAACTAAAGGGCAAAATACCCAGCTAGCACCAAAATGGCAGTATCAAATTCACACATAACAATATTAACCCTAAATGTAAATGGACTAAATGCCCCAATCAAAAGACACAGACTGGGAAATTGGATAAAAAGACAAAACCCATTGGTGTGCTGTATCCAGGAAACCCATCTCACATGCAAGGATACACAAAGGCTCAAAATAAAGGGACGGAGGAAGATTTACCAAGCAAATGGAGAGCAAAAAAAAGCAGGAGTTGCAATTCTCATCTCTGATAAATTAGACTTTAAAGCAACAAAGATCATAAGAGACAAAGAGGGTCATTACATAATGGTAAAAGGATCAATGCAACAAGAAGAGCTAACGATCCTAAATATATACGCACCCAATACAGGAGCACCCAGATACATAAGGCAAGTTCTTAATGACTTACAAAGAGACTTAGACTCCCACACAATAATAGTGGGAGACTTTAACACCCCATTGTCAATATTAGACAGATCAACCAGACAGAAAATTAACAAGGATATCCAGGAACTGAACTCAGACCTGGACCAAGCAAACCTAATAGACATTTACAGAACTCTCGACCCCAAAGCCACAGAATATACATTCTTCTCAGCACCACATCACACCTACTCTAAAATTGACCACATAATTGGGAGTAAATCACTCCTCAGCAAATGCAAAAGAACGGAAATTGTAACAAACAGTCTCTCAGACCACAGTGCAATCAAATTAGAACTCAGAATTGAAAAACTAACTCAGAACCGCACAGCTTCATGGAAAATGAACAACTTGCTCTTGAATGTTGACTGGATAAACAATGAAATGAAGGCAGAAATAAAGATGTTCTTTGAAACCAACGAGAATGAAGATACAACATACCAGAATCTCTGGGACACATTTAAAGCAGTCTCTAGAGGAAAATATATAGCAGTAAGTGCCCACATGAGAAGCAAGGAGAGATCAAAAATTGACACCCTATCGTCAAAACTGAAAGAGCTAGAGGAGCAAGATCAAAAATACTCAAAGTCTAGCAGAAGACAAGAAATAGCTAAGATCAGAGCAGAACTGAAGGAGATAGAGACACAAAAAACCCTTCAAAAAATCAATAAATCCAGGAGCTGGTTTTTTGAAAAGATCAACAAAATAGACAGACCACTAGCCAGATTAATAAAAAAGAAAAGAGAGGATAACCAAATTGATGCAATAAAAAACGATAAAGGGGATATCACCACAGATTCCACAGAAATTCAAACCATCATCAGAGATTATTACAAACAACTCTATGCACACAAACTAATAAACCTGGAAGAAATGGATAAATTCCTGGACACTTGCCTCCTGCCAAGCCTAAACCAGGAAGAAGCCGAAACCCTGAACAGACCCATAACAAGGTCTGAAGTTGAGGCAGCAATTAAGAGCTTACCACCCAAAAAAAGCCCAGGTCCAGATGGGTTCACAGCTGAATTCTACCAGACATACAAAGAGGAGCTGGTACCATTTCTTCTGAAACTATTCCAAACAATACAAAAAGAGGGAATTCTTCCCAAATCATTTTATGACACCAACATCATCCTGATTCCAAAACCTGGCAGAGACTCAACAAGAAAAGAAAACTTCAGGCCAATATCCATGATGAACATAGATGCAAAAATCTTCAATAAAATACTGACAAGCCGATTGCAACAGCACATCAAAAAGCTTATACACCATGATCAAGTAGCCTTCATCCCAGGGATGCAAGGCTGGTTCAACATACGAAAGTCTATAAACGTAATTCACCACATAAACAGAACCAAAGACAAAAACCACATGATTATCTCAATTGATGCAGAGAAGGCCTTTGACAAAATTCAACAGCCCTTTATGCTAAAAACACTCAATAAGCTAGGTATCAATGGAACGTATCTCAAAATAAAAGCTATTTATGACAAACCAACAGCCAATATCATACTGAATGGGCAAAAACTGGAAGCATTCCCCTTGAACTGTGGCACCAGACAAGGATGCACGCTCTCACCACTGCTATTCAATATAGTATTAGAAGTTCTAGCCAGAGCAATCAGGCAAGAAAAAGAAATAAAGGGTATTCAAATAGGAAAGGAGGAAGTCAAATTGTCTCTATTTGCAGAAGACATGATTGTATATCTAGAAGACCCCATCGACTCAGCCCCAAACCTCCTGAAACTGATAAGCAACTTCAGCAAAGTCTCAGGATACAAAATCAATGTGCAAAAATCACATGCATTCCTATACACCAATAACAGACTTAAAGAGAGCCAAATCAAGAACGAACTTCCATTCACAATTGCCACAAAGAGAATAAAATACCTAGGAATACAACTAACAAGGAATGTAAAGGACCTCTTCAAGGAGAACTACAGGCCACTGCTCAACGAAATAAGAGAGGACACAAACAGATGGAGAAACATTCCATGTTCATGGTTAGGAAGAATCAATATCGTGAAAATGGCCATATTGCCCAAAGTAATTTACAGATTCAATGCTATCCCCATCAAGCTACCAATGACCTTCTTCACAGAACTGGAAAAAACCACCTTAAACTTCATATGGAACCAAAAGAGAGCCTGCATAGCCAAGTCAATTCTAAGCAAAAAGAACAAAGTGGGAGGCATCACACTACCGGACTTCAAACTATACTACAAGGCTACAGTAATCAAAACAGCATGGTACTAGTACCAAAACAGAGATATAGACCAATGGAACAGAACAGAGGTCTCGGAGGCAACACAACATATCTACAACCATCTGATCTTTGACAAACCAGACAAAAACAAGCAATGGGGAAAGGATTCCCTGTTCAATAAATGGTGTTGGGAAAGCTGGCTAGCCATGTGCAGAAAGCAGAAACTGGACCCCTTCCTGACACCTTACACTAAAATTAACTCCAGATGGATTAAAGAGTTAAACATAAGACCTAACACCATAAAAATCCTAGAAGAAAATCTAGGCAAATCCATTCAGGACATAGGTGTAGGCAAGGACTTCATGACCAAAACACCAAAAGCATTGGTAACAAAAGCCAAAATAGACAAATGGGACCTAATCAAACTCCACAGCTTCTGCACAGCAAAAGAAACAGTCATTAGAGTGAATCGGCAACCAACAGAATGGGAAAAAATTTTTGCAGTTTACCCATCTGACAAAGGGCTGATATCCAGAATTTACAAAGAACTAAAACAGATTTACAAGAAAAAAACTAACAAGCCCATTCAAAAGTGGGCAAGGGATATGAACAGACACTTTACAAAAGAAGACATACGTGAGGCCAACAAACTTGAAAAAATGCTCATCATCACTGGTCATCAGAGAAATGCAAATCAAAACTACATTGAGATACCATCTCATGCCAGTTAGAATGGCGATCATTAAAAAATCTGGAGAGAACAGATGCTGGAGAGGATGTGGAGAAATAGGAACATTTTTACACTGTTGGTGGGAGTGTAAACTAGTTCAACCATTGTGGAAGACAGTGTGGCGATTCCTCAAGGACCTAGAAATAGAAATTCCATTTGACCCAGCAATCCCATTACTGGGTATATATCCAAAGGATTATAAATCATTCTACTATAAGGACACGTGCACACGAATGTTCATTGCAGCACTGTTTACAATAGCAAAGACCTGGAACCAACCCAAATGCCCATCGACGATAGACTGGATAGGGAAAATGTGGCACATATACACCATGGAATATTATGCAGCCATCAAAAACGATGAGTTCGTGTCCTTTGTAGGGACATGGATGAACCTGGAAATCATCATTCTCAGCAAACTGATGCAAGAACAGAAGATCAAACACCGCATGTTCTCACTCATAGGTGGGTGTTGAACAATGAGAACACATGGACACAGGGAGGGGAGCACTACACACTGGGATCTGTTGGGGGAAATAGGGGAGGGACGGTGGGGGGTGGGAAGCTGGGGAGAGATAGCAAGGGGAGAAATGCCAGATGTAGGTGATGGGGAGGAAGGCAGCAAGTCACACTGCCACGTGTGTTCCTATGCAACAATTTTGCATGTTCTTCACATGTACCCCAAAACCTAAAATGCAATAAAATAAATGGGAAAAAAAAAGAGTATCATAAAAGGACTCCCTGCCACTTCTTTTTGTAATTAGTGAACACGTCCACAGGCTTCCTATGGCCCACACTTAGTAGAAAAACAACCTGGGTTTTGCCTTCCTGTCTTACAGTAAGGAAAAGAAAAACAAACAAAAAAGCAAAAAAAGGGCCAGGAACTGTTCCCCACTCTTGCCTTTAATCTCTACAAAATAAGTCAGACCTGTGCATAGGGTAAGCCTTTCATGAGAGAACTAAAGAATATACTTGGTATTTTTAAAAGGTTATAGTAAATTTGTATTATGCTTATAGATGTAAGAATTGAGAAACATTGCTCACCTACACAAGTAAATGAATAGAAATCATTTCATTATAGCAAAGTGACTTCATTCCAAGGTATATGGCAAAAATCAAATAGTTATTTAATCAGAAAGCATCTTTTTTTTTTTTTTTTTTGCTGGGTTTTAAGAGAAACAGTATCCCTCTGTCACCTGGGCTGGAGTGTAGTGGTAGGATCACAGGGCATTGGAGCCTCAAACTCCATGGCTCAAGTGATCCTCCTGCCTCAGCCTCCTGAGTAGTTGAGACTATGGGCACTTGCCACCACACCCAGCTCCAGAAAGCATCTTTCATGATGTATCAGCTAATAACTTTATTAGGCCCTCCTTCGAATTACTTAAAAACAAAGACTTGAAAAGTATATGATTTGCAAAAGGAATTATCTAGTCAAATCAATCATTTACTTTCTCATTTTTCTGATGGGAAGTATACTTTAAAAAACTACTTACATGTACAACATGGCAATTCATTATTCCCGTAACTCTTCCACTTAGAGGCACCTTTTGTGATATTGTATACACAGAAAGGGCTGGGAAAATTGAAACCTTGTTATGGTTTTATATACTGCTTTTATCTTATTGTGTAAATAAATGTTGTTTTCACCAGATCCTTGGAGCTTGAAACAGACACTAAGATGTAGATGAATGAAATTTTTCATTATCTAATTACTGAGAACGTTGAAAATGCAGAAAAACTAGCTTTGTAAAAGATTGATATTTCTCATAATACTTTAACTTTTTTTAATATTCATATTATGAAGCCTTGTTATTGTCACCTGGATGAAATAAGGCATGGCACTGTCATTTTTTCAACACTCTTTCCTTTTCATTCAGACTCTTTTTAAGGAATAATGTATGTATGCATTCTTAAAAGACCTGGCCTCTCCCATCCCCTGAATATTGTCAAAAGAAATTTGTCATCACTTCTGCTTGTCCAGTCTAAATATGTAACTAAATTCAGATTACTCCAACATGAGCCAAAGTACTCCAGATTCACTCCAATTTCTTAATTTACCCTTAAGAGAAATGTATATATTAGGGCAAAACATGAAATCTAATAGCAGGCTTATCGTACCTTGGTTAAAAGAAGCTTGTGTTTAATTGTCTAATGTCTAACTGCCTATATGTTGGTTTGCAGGGTGTTTTTACATCTCAGGGCAATCAATACACCTTAGTAAAATGTGGGATGGGTGAAAGGTAAGCTTGTGTTTTGTAAAGTGAGAAAAAGACAATTATGAAAGAAGGAGAATCTTCATGACACTTGATTGCATGTATGTTCTCATTTTTAGTAAATAGTACATATGGGAATTTAGAGTCTAGAAACTGATTCTCA
Organism: Sapajus apella; assembly: GCF_009761245.1. Classification (NCBI taxonomy): domain Eukaryota; kingdom Metazoa; phylum Chordata; class Mammalia; order Primates; family Cebidae; genus Sapajus; species Sapajus apella. The sequence goes on from NW_022437043.1 coordinate 1,128,100, forward strand.
CAAGACTCTCATACCCATGTACTTGTTACAGACTGAACTATGTTCCCTCCCAAATTCATATGTTAAAGCGCTAACCTCCAATGTAACCATATCTGGAGATAGGGCCTTTAGGGAAGTAATTATGGTTAAGCAAGGTCATAAGGGTGGGGCCCTAATCCAATATGACTGGTGTCCTTATGAGAAGAGGAAAAGACACCAGGAGTGTGCATGCACAGAGAAAAGGCCAAGTGAAAACATAGTGAGAAGGCAGCCATCTGCAAGCCAGAAAAAGAGGCCCCACGAGTGCCAACTTAAAAATCACAAAGTCAGCCAGGTGAGGTGGTTCATGACGATAATCCCCAGCATTTTGGGAGGCCAAGGCAAGTAGATCACCTGAGGTCAGGAGTTTGAGACTAGCCTGACCAACATGGTGAAACCCTGTCTCTACTAAAAATACAAAATTAGACGAGCGTCATGGTGCATGCCTGCAATCCCAGCTACTTGGGAGGCTCAAACAGGAGAATCGCTTAAACCTGGGAGGTAGAGGTTATAGTGAGTCAAGATTGTGCCATTGCACTCCAGCCTGGGGAAAAAAAAAAAAAATCACAAAGTCCATAAATTTGGAAAGAAGAGCTTTATTTCATAAAAAGGGTTACAATCTGCAAGCTGGGAAGTGAAGCCTTCAGCCAAGACCAAAAGCAGGCACTTTAAGGGAAGAAGGGTGAGACAGAAATTTATGCTGACCATGTCAGCCAAGTATACATATCTAAACAATATGAATATGTATAGATATGAATATTCATGAAGGGGAAACTCATACATGCATAGTAAGCAAATATATGTATTATATACATCCATGTTCACTTTGGGGTGGAGACTTAACATTTAAATGTATTACAATTTGGCCCTACTATGTCAAAAGGTGAAACAAATAACACGAAGGTGTCTTGTATACAACCTTCGTAAACCAGCTAAAACCAGTCCATGGAAAGAACATAAGGAAGAAACACAAGGTATAACCGTTCATTGGTGTGTCAAAACCACAGAAAGGGAGGGGAGTCTGGTGGCAGCATCAGGCGATTGGCTGAAGTCAGTGATGGAACAAATCTTCCATTTTTTGTTTTTTCAGGGTTGGTTTTCTGTTTAATTCAGGAAATAATCCAGGAAAGGTTAGCAAGGACGGGGGTGCTCTGAGGCGTGACCAAACCCCTGTCTCGTCATGGCCAGGGAACTTAATTTTCAGTTTTTCTGGGATTCCCTTGGCCAAGAGAGGTCCATTCAGTCTGCTGGGGGGCTTAGGATTCTATTTTAATTTCACACCAAAACCCAATTCTGCTGGCATCTTGATCTTGATCTTCCAGCCTTCAGAACTGTGAGAAAATAAATGTCTCTTGTTTAAACCACTCGGTTTGTGGTATGCTGTTAGGGCAACCCAAGCTGACTAATACATATCCCTTGGGGTATCTTGATATATCTTTAGGGTTCACACAGCCTAGTCTGACAAGCTGACCCTAGTTTCCAGTTGCTGTTGCACTATCCCTGCTATATAGTATAACTGTTGAACTCTGCCCACTGCTCACTCAACTAGCTAAAGCACAGACTTCAGTCATGCCTTGTCCAGGGGGATCACAGGGTTACAGTTCTTCAGGTTAGACTTGCTAGGTCATCCTAATGCACACTTCTGATACCTTACTTCGCATCCCTTGTTCTACCTCTGAATTCATCCACGTCTACCATGGACAGTTATATTCAAGCTCAGAAGTCTCATCTTATGCTTGCCACAGTAATCTTTCCACTTTCTGCCTTGGGGATTTTCTGATGCCTTGAATCCTTTTCTGATGCTTGAGAGCCTTAGTCATAGGGACAAAAATACCTCAGCCAAGAAATACAGAGACGTTAACAGCCCCAGAGTCTAGCCTTCAACCAATAGGAGTCTACAAGCAGGAGATAAATGTCCCAGCCTCCCAGCCCTCAGACAATGTAGGGTTGCGGGAGCATGGCTTTCTGTATGCTTCCCAGAACGTCCTGGGAGAAGAACGTTCCCATTTCCCACAGAGGCAATCTTCATAATGTATCCTTAGGTCTTGGTCCTGTCCCCAGAAACAGACCTTGAAATGTGGATTTTTGTGTGAGCAATTTATTAAGGATGTGTTTCCAGGAGAGAGCAGTAACGGTGTGGGGGAAACAGAGCAGAGCTGGGGAAAAAAGAAGCAAAGAGAGATTTCAGGTGAATCTCAACCTTGGGAAATTCTGCAATGTAAATCACACCATAGAGTGTGTCCCACCTGGAGGCAAGGGAGCTGTGCTTTCACACTTTTGTACTAGCCACTGGTGATGGGCCACTCTGGGGCTTGGGAATCCAGGAGACTACAAACTCCCAGGGACTTCTGATTTTCACTGGCTCCAGATAAGGCAATTCTAGTAGTTCAAGGATGCTTCTACAATGAAGGCTGTAGGTTTGATCTATTAAGAGCAAAACTCACAGGAGCTGGGAAATCGGGCAGTCAGTATAGGGGAACTACACAACAGTAGTGACATCATTCACTACGTCTTCAATATTTTATTCTCCTTCCCTGTCTCACTTTCCCCTTACTTTCACACTTGCTTCCTGAGATCCCTTCCCCCCAATAACCCTCTGCACCAAAAGCCTTGTCTTAAGTTCTGCTTTCTAGGAAACACAAATGAATTAGCTTTGAGAACAGCAGGTGTCTGCCTCCTTGGAGCTAGAACGTCTCACTTGACTTTGAGCTCAGCATGCAGGGGATAATGAGAGATGTGCACTTTGTTAGAACACAAAAGGTTGTGTGGGACTTTTCTCAGAATAATGGGCACCAACTCAAATGTATATACCTATGCAGAGCAGCCTGCAGGCTCTTTCCAAAGCCAAGACAACTTGCTGTCCACGCCCAGGCATGTTCAGAGCAGCAGCTTCTTTGTTTAAAGTTGATTTTATTTACTGAGTACCATCTTACCATTTACCTCACTACATACAGAGTAAAAAACTGCTTTGTATAATTAGCATTACGTGAGTGCTATTTTCACTGGCAGGAATCTCCCTAGTAGGAGGGAATTCAGAGTTTCAGAATCAAGCTTGTTATAATTTGCTGTATTTATTTTTGGTAATTCTATATCAGTGCCATGTGCTGTAGCAATAGAAGCAGAAAACTGTGTCTTATAAAACTGGCTGCTTTTCCTGGATGCAGTCCTTGGAGGCACAGTTAGACCACTACAGTTTTCCCCACCTTGGTCTTTCCCTTCTTGTCCTACCTTCAAAATCTAGGCACTGAGTAGAGATTACTACCTCTAGTTCTTAAAAACACCTCTTAAAGAGACAACTGACAGCTCAGAAGAAACTATTTGAAAAATATAACTGAGAAGGAACTTGTACCTAAAATATAAAGAACTCTTGGGAGCCGCAGTGGCTCAGGCTACTTGTCCTGGCACTTGAGGAGGCGAGGCTACACATTCGAGGCCAACCTGGGCAACATAATAACCTCTCATTCATAAAAAAAAAAAAAAAAAAAAAAAAGGAACTCTCAAAATTCAGCAAAGACAAACCACCAAATGTTTAAAAACTGGACAGACTTGAATAGGCATTTCACCAAAGTAGAGAGGCAGATGGCAAGTAAGCATGGAAAAAGACATTTAACATCATTCATCATTAGGGAAATGCAAATGAAAACCACAAGGAGTTACACACACTCTAGAAGGGCTAAAAGAATTTTTAAAAATAATAATAATAGCTGACAATACCAACTGCTGATGAGTATGTGGAGTAACTACAACTCGCATATGTTGCTCATGGGAATGCAAAATCAGGCAGCCACTTTGCAAAAACAGTTTGGGAGTGTTTCCTCCACTTTCTAAGGGCAACTCATTTCCAGTGATTGGTTACTACAGGAGTATAAAGACCCAGTTCCCTTGCCCAACTTAGGACACCTCTGAAGGAGCATCCCAGCTCCAGAGCTCCTCCATGGGATTAGCTGAGTCATTTCTTGAGACTGCATTGAAGCCCAACTTCTCCCTCTGCCTAATCCTGATTCCTCCCTTTCCTTCATAGATATTGACACCAAAAGGTACTCTCTAAGAAACCTTCTACAGAGTATTCTTCATCTTCAAATCTGCCTCCCAGAAAACCCAACCTGCAATACCCCTCCTTCCTAGTTTCCTCTTTGAAGCCCCTGGTATTTTCATTCAGCATTATGTGGGACAATCTCCTACATGAAAGAGCCAAGAAGAAACTAAGTCCCTTGCTTTAAAATAAGATCTAAGTCTCTGGAGAGCTAACGAGTGTTATTTTAGGAAGTAAAGACAGGGTGCTGTCCAAAGGAATTCTGAGTCAGCCTCTGATCTGCCAAGGCTCTCAGGAGTAATTACAATTTAACTCTACTATAAATGTGTAGTCCATGACCAGCCTCTTCTCCTAACCTCCTGCATTGCTCTGTGTAACAAGCTGGGTTCACTGAGGAGCAGACTTTGAAATGGATTTTGTGTGCAGGAGGTTTACCAGGGTGTGCTCTTAGGAACAATACCTGTGAGGAAAGTGAGGGAATCTAGATTGGGCAGAAGGAGAAGTTGGATTGTGATGCGGCCACCAACAAAGGCATGGTAGGCAGAATGATGACCACTTCCCTCCCAACACCCTCCCCCACACAGCCCCACAAATATGTCCACATCCTGATCCCTGGAACTTGTGAATATATTACCTTAGATGGCAAAAGGAACTTTGTAGATGTGATTAAGTTAAGGATCTTGACATGGGAGATTATTCTAGATTAGCCAACTGGACCCAATATAATCACAAGGGTCCTTATAAGGAAAAGGAGGAGGCAGGGTGGCCAGAGCCAGAGAGAGAAGATATAAAAATGGAAGCCAAGGTTTGAGAGGAGATAAGATGCCTGATATGCTGCTGGTTTTCAAGATAGAAGGGTTTACAAGCCAAGGACTACAGATGACCTCTAGAAGCTAGAAAAGGAAAGGGAATGGATTCTCCCTAAGAGCATTCAGAAGGAAGGAGCCCTGCTGACACTTTGATTTTAGTCCAGTGAGATCCATCGTAGACTTCGGATTTCCAAAAACCATAAGATTACAAATTTGTATTATTTTAAGCCAATAAATTTATGGTATTACATCCAGCAGTAAAAAAAAAATGTATACAAAAGACCTCAGCCAATTCCATCAGGAAGTTCTGAAGCTGAGATGATCTTTCAGAGTTTTCCCAAGCTGGATTGATGGACTGGGCATTTATACCTGCAAATAAACTACTCCCTGGAAATGGACTGTTCCTTAGAAAACGTTGTGACCTTGAGCAAGGCAGTTTTGTTTTCAGCCAAAATCAATTCCCAGCGAGGACTGATAGCACTCCTCGGGACTGAGGCAACCAGTGCCTAAGCCCTGGCAGGATGAGGATATTCATCTGAGTGGTATAACAGGACAACCACTATGCTCTGAAAATCTATGCATTTTACCCATCTTCACCTCCAGTCCTTGCAGTACTGATATGTAGACAACAAATTCAGTTAGTTGTGCTCTTACCAAGAAAATTAAACTCTTTTATCCCATGCTCACTTTAACATTCTTGAACTTACATGCTTTATTTGGGGGAGGGGTTACATTTATGTTCCCTATGCCTCAATTCCTTTGGGTTTCTAAAGTTAAGAAAAGCTTCAGAGTGCAGATTTTCCCAGGAACTATTCAAGAGCAAAATCAATACAATTATTCTGAAACATGCTAAAAGTAAAACAGAAAGACTGTTTAACTGAGGAAGAAGAGAAAATAGAAATTCATTTTAAGAAACACATTTCTAAAGATTAAGTCTTTAAGGAACTTGCCAAATGATGTAATTCTAATTTCACACATGCTATCAATGCTATGTGTTGAAATATCATAAGAAACTGTTAAACGAATGTTTAAAGGGGGTAATAAGTGAACTCATTTTAATACAACAGGAGTTACATTTTGCATTTTATTGCTATAATCTGGTATCATGTATTGCTTGATTACTGGAATATGAAAATACAACTATTCCTTTGTATGTAATATTTTCTAAACCAAATATCCAAATTCTATATAGAGTGTGAAATATTTTCATGTGTTTAGACACTCATTACACCTTGTTTGAACTAATTCCATTGTCTGCCCACTTGTCCTGCTCTCAGCCACTACTCCAACCCATTCTGCGCCCTGGAGTCAGATTAGTCTTTCTGAACAATAGCTTTAATTATGCCATGCTTTTATTCAAACCCTTTCAGTATCTCCTCAATGTCAAGCTAGTTGCAAGTATTCTCTCTAGCTTTGAAAGCCTTCAGTATAATGTCCTAAAATACCTTCCTAGCTTTTTTCCATTAACCTCCACCTCCACCACCACCACTCTACCTACTGCATGGTAGATCCAGCCAAATTGTAATGCTTTCTACTCTTGAGAACCTTTACTGTTTTTGTTACTGTTCTTCTTTCAACCAGGAACACTCTCCTCATTTTTGGTAGTTTATGTCATATCCATCTAGAAAAGCAAATGTTATAAATCACCACATAAAATCTTTGCCCATTCAACTAACTAGATGTGATCTCACCCACTTGATTCTCCCTAAGATTCCTGCCCTAGTTAGGGATTGTTTTGATGGCAAATAATAGAAATACACTCAAATGGTTTATATAAAAGGAGGAATTTATCTGAAATATAAAAGGGGTATCATAATACTCAGAGTCCCAAACAGGAGCCATAGTCCATGAGATTAAAGAGAAAAACTCACTCAGAAGCACAAAACAGATTGCTATGAAAAAGATGAAATCAGTTATTAGAAATTGAAAACATGATGCATGACAATGAAAATAAATTAGTTGAATAGCAGAATGGATATAGTTGAAGAAATTAGTGAATTGCTCTGCTTGATTTTCCAGTACACTAATTAATTCAGCAAAAAGATATGGGGGGGAGCAAAGATAAAAGCAGATTAAAGGGGAAGGTTAAAAATGTCATTTTAGATGATAGAAAATTTTCAGCTTAAAACAAAAAGTGCTCCACTTTAATAGCATGCACCAGCATGAATATAAGATGTACAGCTTCTGGAACACCAGAGGTAGTCTGGGGCAAAGGGTGAGAGGAGTGGAGAATGCAGAAATCTTGTTCAATCATTCCCTTTCAGTTTTGTCAAAATCGTGGGGAGCAAGGGATGTTATTTTTGTTTTCATTAGCATTTTCTGCATTACTGGAGAAGTTACTCATCTTCTCATGTTTATTGGGTATTCATATTTCTTCTGTAAATTGCCAGCACTTTGCCCATGTCTATTGGGTTTTTGTCTTTCTTACTAATTTATGGTTCTCTTTATATATTATGAATATCAAAATGTTATCTGATTGACTGGGAGGAAACAGAGTATATGTTTCCTTTTCTTTTTGTATTGTGTTTTCGAAATGGAATCTCACTCTGTCACCCAGGCTGGAGTGCATTGGCGCGGTCTTGGTTCTGCAACCTCCGCCTCCCAGGTGCAAGCAATTCTCCTGCACCAGCCTCTTGAGTAGCTGGGACTACAGGTATGTGCCACCATGCCCAGATATTTTTCTATTTTTAATAGAGACAGGGTTTCACCATGTTGACCAGACTGGTCTTGAACTCCTGACCTCAAGTGATCCACCTGCCTCAGCCTCCTAAAGTGCTGGGATTACAGGCGTGAGCCATCACACCCAGCCCAAAGTATATATTTCTTGTCTTTAAACTCTTTTATTATTTGCTATAACACATTTTAAATTATTTAGAGAAATAGGCTAGAGGAAAATACAGCTGAAATTTAATAGTATTAGGGTCAAATTGTCCATTTTTCTTCCTCTACAATTTCTTATCTTAAAGAAAAAATAAAAGGAATACTGACAGATCTGACTACAAACTAAACTTAAAAATTCTACATGGTAAGCAATGAAGTTTACATTATAATAGTAATATGATGCTTCCTATATGCCAGAAACTATACTAAGGGCTTTATATAGATTAACTCAATCAACTTGCACAACTACTTTAAGAGATAGATATTATCATCATTTTCTTCATTTGACAAATGAGGAAACTGAGGCATGGAGAGGCTAAGTACTTTCCCAAAGCCACTGAGTAGGTAAACAGCAAAGGGAGGATTTGAACTCAGGCAGTCCAGCCCCTGGGCCCATGCTTTAAAGTACTGTGCTATAATTCTGCCCTTCAGACAGCCAAAGAAGTTGGATATGGTCATATTTTTCACAGATAGCTGGGTGCTGATCCTGCTTTCCTTACTATGACAATGTTGTCTTGGAGGTGCTGAACTTGGCTGAAGAACCAGGAGAGACAGATGTTTGTGAAAATTGCTATAAACTGAAGTACACAGAATCGTGGTGTATGTTCTTCCAGAACAGTTATGTAAGGCACAGTATAAATGGTTTGTAGCATGGCAACAAATAAGCTACTTTGTCAATTTCATACTCTATCAGGACACTTCGGCTGCCTCTGACAGTCTTTGTGCAAGTCCAAAACAAGATACGCTGCATCTGTCCCTTCTCTGTGTAGTACCTCAGTTCCACCAAGCTCTGAATCCTCAATAAATACATTGGGCATTTATTATTTATTATAAAAGGAGAGAGGGAGAGAGAGAGAGAGAGAGAGAGAGAGAGAGAGAGAGTGTGTGTGTGTGTGTGTGTGTGTGTGTGTGTGTGTGTGGTGGGGGGCATGTAAATGTGACAGACCAAAAAAGGTGACAAAATAAATAAGTAAAAAGCATGTTAAACATACTCTATTCCCACAGTCAGAACAACCCCAAATCCCCTGGTCTATGTGAAAAACAAACAAAAAAGTCTTGTTGCGAATCATGAACCTGCATTTAATGGGATAAATAATAAACATAATATCCTGTGCCAGTCAGGGTTCCAAGCAGGAAACAGATGGCACACTCAAATTAGGATAATTTAAAGAGGAATTATTATAGGTAATATTCCCCAGGAAGCAAACGCCTCTGAGATGGAGATTAGCAAAGAGAAAGTTTATTATGCAATGCTCTGAGGATCAAAACTTGGGGAAGAAAAGGGAGTTGACTTGGGCAGAGGGAGAAGTTGGGTTGGAAAGACCATCTTAACCAAGGTCTTGGTGTACTCTAATAGGAGTTAAGAAGCTGGGACCATCCTTCAGAGTTGTCCCAAGTTGGGCTGAGGAGGCTGGGCCTTTATGCCTCCTGCATTGACCAGTCACTAGATATTGGCTGCCCACATGACAGGGGATCACTTGGGCATCACATCAGCTCCCTCCACAGAGGGCAATTCCCAGAGAGGACAGGACTGACACCTGAGGGCAGTTGGTGGAATAAATCCTCCCATCCTGAAAAGGAATCCTAACAACACAGTATAGCATCCACTACAGGGTTTATAAAAGGAACCATTTCCCAATGCAGAGTGTATGAAAAGTCACATGGAAATTTATCAGATAACTTTATTCAAAGAGATATGAAGTGTTGTGTCTCTCAACTAAGAAGCTGAATTGAAATAGAAAAATGGCCATACCATACATGAAATAGAACTCTGACCCACAACCTGGAGTAACAGGCCCAGGAAACCAATCAGTTATCTATAGTAACCAGCCCAGGAAGCCAGCCTGCTATCTGTAAGTCTGACTTGTAGAAAGTCAGACTGCTATCTCTAATAACGACCCAGGAAACTAAGTAGAAATATCTGTACAAGCATCCCAAAGTAGACAGAACTTGATTAATAACTGATAGATTCCCTAATATTTGTCCTCTCTTCCAACCTAGGACCAGAGAAAAACAAATATGCACCCCTAACCAATCACATAAGATGCCGTTCTTCTAGTTAGCCCCTCACAGCTTCCCATGCCAATAGCCTCTAATCAGGGCATACATGAGACCTGCCCTTTTGTCCAGCATAAAACTTCCCCACACCTCTGCCCACCTTGGAGTCTCTGCCAAAACACAAGTGATGGTGGCTGACTCTCTTGCTATAGCAAGCTCTGAATAGCTTGTGTTTGTTTTCATTGAGGTGGTCTTCATTTGTTTCCACATCACAAAACCTCCACTGAGATGATTATCTCAGGACAAATTGTAAGAGGACAATTTGCCTAGCACTGAGGTATTTGGATCTAAACCTGAAGTTTCTGAAAGTCAACAAAGAATCTTCTTGTTGTATAGAATAAGCATTCAGAATCATGAATAAACCTACTTGCCCTTTTTTTTTTTTGAGCCAGAGTCTCTCTCTCTGTCACCAGGCTGGAGTGCAGTGGCACAATCTTGGCTCACTATAACCTCCACCTCCAGAGTTCAAGTGATTCTCCTGCCTCAGCCTCCTGAGTACCTGGACTACAGGAGCGCATCACCATGCCCAGCTAATGTTTGTAATTTTAGTAGAGACGGGGTTTCACCATGTTGGCCAGGATGGTCTCAATCTCTTGACCTTGTGATCCACCCACCTCTACCTCCCAAAGTGCTGGGACTTGCTTTTAAGACACATCTAGGTAGACAGCAGGTCTGGGAACAAGAGAAAGTCTGAGGCTGGGTACACCAAAAATATATAAGAAAGATCCTCCAATATACAGAAGTAGAAAAGAAACTTCAACTTTAACATTCCAGTTGCCAAGTTACACTCTTAGTTATTCCAAATATTTCACATGATAATATGCCTCGAGGTAAGGTACTTTGTGAATGTTCCTGATCTGTATGCATAGGCAGCTTTGAGAGAAATGAGCTGGGTGGGGAGGGGGAGTTACTTTCTTAAGTACAAAAGAAACACTCTCTTGTGTTTTCTTCTTCCCACCCTGAATCACCATGTCCATGGAAACTGGGTAGCTTTTGCTTGAACAAGGAGCTCCTGTTAAGATCTACTTTTTTTTCCAGCACATCCCTGCTTAAGAACTTAACTTTCAGGTCACACAACAGCTTATTAACCTAAATAAATGATTCATGCTGGACATTTTTAAAATTAAATGCTGGCCATTTTCAACAGCCTAGTGGGAATGGTCAGGTGAAGAAGAATGGAAAAATTGTGCTATCAAATAATTTAGTAGATGGTTAACTATACCACCTCAAGCTGGCCCTGGATGAGACTCATTAACCCTCTTTAATACATCAGCAGGCCTTAGTTTACCATATTAGCTAGATTTAGAGCTGAGCCCCTAGAGAAGAGACTCCAGATTGATTCAGTTTAAATGAGAGGAGTGTCTGGCAGGCTTGGGATTCCCATGCTAATAAAATACTAATAAATAGCACACAAAGCACCTGTTTGAGTAATGAGTGGACAAAATATTGATTAGAGAGCAAAACAGGGTGCTATTAAGAAAAACAACTTTGCCTGTGACTGATCCTAATCCTTAGCTTGAGCTAGTTATGGATGAAAGTCTTTAGAACACGGAAATATTATGATCAAATAGCTGCAGTGAGGGTAAGAGAAGTGGCCATTAGAGATTACTTCGTGAATCATCATTCCTCATCTGCTCAGCCCAGTCCCACCTAACCACCAGGCAAGCTGTCTCACCACCAACATACTCTAAGCCCCTATGGTAAATAAAACATCTTTGGTGAGGTGAGGACTTGCTCCTCATGACTACTTGATTTTCCACCTAGGCTTTGTGGGGAAGTTGTTGAGGAAGGCACTCCATTTCCCCAGGGGTCCCTAAAGAGCATGTACATACTTCCCCAGCTAGGTGATGTAGAGCCTTTTCCTCTATCTCACTGAAAGGGAAAAAGAGGTTACCTATAAAATGTTTGCTACTGTTAATCCTTAACAACCCTCTGGAATTCTTACTCTTTAGACTTCACACTGAAGGGGATCAGATTGTGCTAGCCCACAATATGCCACTTTGGCATAAGGATTATTTTGAGCTAAAGGCAATGAAGCAGCAGCAAAAAGAGGAAAGGAACTCTTCATCCTCCCCATTTCCTCTAAAAGCAGGGCATAGATTTCCCTTTGTGAAGGTGTGCCCCTCCCCTCTCCAGTACTGGGAAGAGGAGAGTGACTCTTAATCACCACAGACGCTGGAGATGGCCCTGACTTGAGTCTGTATAACAAAGCTTACTAAGTAACCCTATCTTCTTTAATTTTTTCCCATATATTTGCCTTCCCACTATTTACTGCCCCTAAAAATCCGAACCACCTTTGCTTTGTCTAGTTATTTTTCCATCATTTATTGCCCTTTGTTATAATGGTACATAAGGTTTCAAGTCTAACCACTTATTTAGATTTTTACTTTTTTTTAATAAAGTTCCTACACACATGCATAGTAAACATTTTCTTCTGTTAATCATTCTTTGTCAATTTAATTTAGAGACCCAGCCCTTGAACCTAAGAGGGCAAAGTTTTTCCTCCCCTACAACATTTGCCACACTTTACAGATGGGAAATGGAGTTGGAGAAATTAAGGCTAAAACAGCAAGTAGCTAGTGCCAGAATTTGGGACCTGTCAGTCTGATTCCAGTCCCTATGGTCTGTCTTAACTACTCCACTACAACTTCAGTTTAGAGGAACAGAACTTTTCCATAATGCCCAGTTGCACACAGGGGCTACATTATATTCAAAACACAAGCTAAGTCCTTAAATACTAGAATCTGACTCAATGAAGCAAGAAATGTTGCAAGGAACATGAGATAGAAGCCTGGAATCTGCTATCCCCTCAGGAAGTCTCAATCTGGGGCACATGCCCATTGAGTGAAGGATGGGCAAAATCTCTTAAAGTGTTTAAATCCTTCCTTGTTATGTATGATCACAGTAAGGAGATTATCAAAATGTGCTTTCATTAATCACACAGTTTATTGCCATCAAAAGGGAATTTTGTTCTTTAGGTTCACAATGCTTAAAAAGGGGGAGAATAACATGAGCAAGTCTCATAGGGAACGCACTCAAGAGATGAGGTACATTAAGCACATAGTGAATGAGATCCAAAATTATTAAGTCTAGTTGCACAATCAGGATGGAAGCAGGCCTCTGTGGAAAGTAACATCAAATGAAAGTTTGAGGTATACCTTTTGGTTACAAGCAGTTTTTTGGAAGAGATGGCATTCAACATAGCAGAGATCCATGAGGACATGTAAGGCCCCTCAGTGCTAGAGGACGGCACCAGTGTTGGTGGGCAAGGCTTCAAAGCTCAAAGGGTAACAGAGCAAACCTCAGGTATCAGAGAAGTGGCTGACACAGTGAAGCCCGGTCACAGCAAATGCTCTGTGTCTCTCATATGAGGTCTGATAAGATATCATATGCTCAAGGGGAAGAAAGTGTATATTCCAAGTTCTTGCACAGCAAAACATGTTACTTACATAGCAAATTATGTAAGTATTTGGAATCATTTCCAAGATACCTAAAATTCCTCCATCCCTCTTTGCTGCACACATACAGGAAAATTTACATATATTAAATGTGCACGTGAGGCCAGGCCATCATTTGTAAAACAAGACGAGGTGTGTGGATTTTTAAAGTACTTAGAAATATAGTTGAGAAAGAAAATAGATAAAAAGGATCTAAGGCCTGTACACTGGTCAACTTCCTTGCCCATGTGTTGCTTCTAGTTAGCCTGTGGTTGTGCAGCAGATGATTGCAAAACATGATTTCTGCTGGTTAACTGAAAACACGTCTGAGGCCTCATGCAATTGAAGAAGTACTGGGCAGTGCTTCTAACAAGCTCTGCAGGAGAAAGTGCAGCTGGGAGGATAAGGAGAAAATGGAAAACCTCAGGGAGGCTTCCTCACAGCAAGGCTGCTGTAGGAAGGCAAGGCAATGAGTGTTTCTGACAGCTCTCCGGTTTTCTGCTCCCTTATTATATTGATAAAATATCACCAAAGGGCTTCCAAGCCTTGGACCTGGTGGAAGTACTTGGTTGAGCTGTTACTGATATTATGCACATATTCATAGAGCTCCCAGGGGTTCAGGATTTGTGTGTCAAGAAGGCTACAGTCAACACTTTCATCATATCAGGAAGACATTCTAGGTTGTGAGCATGAGGCTAATGTCTGCACCCCTCACTTGGACAGACACTTCATCTCACATCATAAGATGTGAGCTGTAAACAGAAACAGCAGATGCTGTACATCCCACCTCATTATTTAATGCCTTCAAATGAAAAGCAATAAATATGCTGCTACCTTAAGCATCTTATACTTGTTCCACATTAATGGAAACTCTATGTTCTAGCTGCAAGTATTGGATTTCAGATTGTTGGTTAATAACAATTCACTAATTTAAAACTAACAATTGGAGCATTCATTTGAAGGTGGTTACTAGATGGGGATCCTGAACGCTATCAGGCTTCATTGAACTTGGTTTCAGGTGACTCTGGAATGACAGACTTTGGGATACATGCATTGACTTCATTGGCAGAAAGAAAGATTTTTATAATATTCACATGTTCCAGGAATAATAATGAGAGAGGATGCGAGAGAGAAACAAAGAGAGAATGGGAGAGGGGAGGGAAAACCCAGAGAGGGTGAGAGAATGAGAACAGAGAGGTAGAGAAGAAGGGAAAAAGAAAGTGATGGGGAGCAGAACACACAGGGGAAAGGTAGAAGAGAAGAAAGAAGAAAAAGAGAAAAGAGAAATACGTGCTATCATATACCATATGAATCGGAATATTAGGGGAAGAAAAACAGTAGCAGAAAAGTTTTGTTTGTTGTTTCTTAATGCAAAGAGAATTTTGGTTGCTGTTACCACAGATGGCTGTGCACCATGGCGACTATTTTTTTTTTCCAGAAAAGACCTAATAAAATAACTTAAGCAACCTTAGGGAAATAAAAGCCACAAAGGAAAAAGGAGGTTGGCGAGGAGAGGATGATGACACTTCAAATGTATTACTATTGCTATAATACAAGGGAATCCCAGGTAGAAAAAGGTCCACAGTGGTGCTGACCTGATTTTAGTGACATTTCTATTCCTGCCTAGAATTACTCAGTAACTGACAGCAGGTAGATTTTATTTAAAAGGGAGAAGAGAGAAGGGAAAAAGATCAGTCACCCAATGCTGTTTACCACTTTGGCTCCCACCTTGCATTGAACCAAAGGTTGAAAACAATGGCTAGAATAAGCAGAAATAAAAGTGAGAAGATTCCAAGGATTTCTTTTCGGCAGTGCTGCAATGCAGATCTGACAGAGTCAATGGGCCCAGGAGTAGTCACTAAGCACTGCAGAAAAAGTACACTCACAACTCTGCAGTTAGTTGCCCTTTAGAAGGTTTTACCAGGTGGCACTCCCTTCAGTATTTTTCTGTGTAAAATGGTATAACATTTGGTCTATTTTTGCTAAAAATAATATTTTGGCAGGGACTCAGGAAAGCAAGGTTGATAAATAAACTTTAGAGGCTTGGTACTGTAACTAACTTATGAGTTCTCCTGCCCACTGCACAGACAAAACCAATTCACCGAGACCCTGGCATTGCAATAAAGAAAGAGTTTAATAAACACAAAGCCAGCCACATCACATGGGAGATGGAGTTATTACTCAAATCAATCTCCCTGAAAATTCAGAGGCTAGGGTTTTTCAAGGCTAGTTAGGCGAGCAAGCGAAGAGGTGTGTAGAAAGTGGTCCTCCTTTTTTAGGGGGCAGTGAGGGGGGCAGGTCTGGGTGGAGACATCATTGTTAGAAATGCAGAACCCTGAAAAGACATCTCAAAAAGCCAATCTCAAGTTCTACAATAGTGATGTTATCCACAGGAATAATTGGGAAAGTTGTGTATCTTGTGACCTCTGGAATAACAGCTGGTAATTATTTATCTCTACATCTTAGCAGAAGTCAGGCTCCACTCATCCTCGTAATCTGGTGGACTGTCATTAGTTTTACAAAGGTGTTTTAGTTTTAGAAAGGGCTATTATCATTTATACTATAAACTAAGTGTCACCCAGAAAGTTAGCTTGGCCCAGGCCCAGGAAGGATTAAGGGCAGTTCCCAAGTTAAAGGCAAGATGGAGGTTGGTTAGCTCGGATCTATTTCACTGTCATAATTTTCTCATAGTTATAATTTTTGCCAAGACAGTTTCAATACTAAAATCATAGTTTGAAGACCAGCAGCAGGAGAAGCATCTGGGAGCTGGTACGAAATGTAGAATGTGGGTCCTACTTCAGGCAGACTGAATCAGAATCTGCATATTAACAAAATCCCCAGGGGATTAATATGCAGATGAAATTTGAGCAACCCTGATTAAGAGAAAAATGGTAGGCTAACATCTCAAGTTTCTATTTACTTTCAAAGGCCTTTTGTTCTGTCTGAGATCCTTAGTGCTTAACTGAATACGCCCTTGTAAGTGACATGTACAACCTCCATCCCCTTCCTCATCTCATAGCCAAGGCAGACATTTCTAATTGATTAATCAATAGCGGACACCAGGAGCACTGTCCTGAATTGTGAAACCAAAAAGCGATTGGGTTGAAAATCTGGCTTAGCTTTTGTGTGTATGTGTGTCTTTATCAGAAGTTCTCAAGCTTTAGCATGCATCTGAATCATCTGGAGAACTTACTAAAACACAGTGAGCGCTGAACCCCAGAGGGAGAGTTTCTGAATCAGTAGGTCTGGGGTGAGAATTTGCATTTCTAACTCATTTGAAATACTGATGGTCCAGGAATTGCACTCTGAGAACTACCAGTCATTATCCTTTCCCTACCCATCTCCCTCATATAAAGTCATTGTCACCTATCCTTGCCCTTGTTCTCTGCAAAGTGAGAGATAGTAGCTTGACCTGGTAACAAATATTGACTGCTTAACATGCTATACTCAAGAGAGAAGAAATTTTATGGATATTTTAAAAGAAACTCCTAAGAGTATTGTCTTAAATTATCTGCAGATGGTATTTTAAAAGTAAGAGTCACATGTTGGGGACGGAGAGGAGGTGTTTGGGGGCAGTCAGCACCATGTTGTGTCCTCTAGGTACCATCACCTAGACACTTACCTTTGTAGGCCCTACCAACAGGACCAGGAGTCAGCTTCTGTGAATGTTTCCCAGCGAGGCATGATTCACTCTGCCAGGGAAACCCCTTTCTTTATCAAAAAATATAAGGAAAAAAACCCTATCCGAAAAAGGGGGAAAGGCTGCCTTGCAACATTTTTGGGAAATAAGTACTTTCTTTGTCTTATTGTAAAATGTGAAGTCTTCTTTATTGCAGAGACTAAAATGAGTACTAGAGACAGAAAATCAAATAAGATATGGTGCCCAGGTTCAACCATGCAATGACAGTATATTCCAGATAATACAGTACAGGTATGAACCAGGTGCCATAGAAAGAGAAGGGAGGCTAATTTAGTCCAAAGGTTAAGAGGGCTTCCTGGAGTAGAAGATGGTGAAGGACATGAAAATATGTTACCCCAAAATATACTTCTTTGCCATGGATAGTCAGATGATCAGAAAACAGAAGTATCCCTGCAAAGCTGTCTTTTGTGAAGGAGATTTGCACCAGTAGAGAAAATCTGCATTGGTGCAGCTAGGCCACCTCGTCCAGATCTAGGAAAGATTAACTGATAATCTGATACCTTTAAAAGTCCAGAAAAAAAAAACCCAAAAACCATTTACCATCTATTCTCGCCAAGGGCTGCTACCTGTGAGGTTTCAACTACATAAGAACATCCCCTTTGCTAGCCAGGTCTCCTCTTCTCCCCACTCCCATAATCTCTCTTGTCACCATAACCTGTTTTGCCAGGATCCAAGCCCCCATTCTTTCTGTAACCTCAAGCTCGTGTGAAAGCATCAACCAGTTTATCTTTGAGTTTCTATATATTGTGTGATTCCCATGTGCATGAGTGTATGTAATAAATCTATTTTTTCTTGTTAATCTATTATCAGTTTGTTTCATAGACTCAAATTATCAAACCTTTAGAAAACTTGCAAAGTTGCACTTGTTTTGATGCAAGGAATGAACAGGAGCATTGTCATGGTAGAGAATAACTCTCTGTTGAAGTTTTCTTGGGCATTTTTCTGCTAAAGCTTTAGGCAGCATTTTCAAAACACCCTCACAATAAGCAGATGCTATTGTTTTTGCCCTCCCCCCCCCCAAAACCCCCCAAGCAAAATTCCTTGAGCATTCAAAAAAAAAAAAAAAAAAAAACTGTTGTTATGACCTTTGCTCTTGACTAGTTTGCTTTTGCTTTGACTGGATCACTTCCACCTCTTGGTAGCCATTCCTTTGATTGTGTTTTGTCTTCAGGATCATACTGGTAAAGCCATGTTTCATCTCCTGTTACAATTCTTCAAAGAAATATTTCAGGATCTTGATCCCACTTACTTAAAATTTTCATTGAAAGCTCTGCTCTTGTCTGCATTTGATCTAGGCACAATGGTTTTGGCATCCATCGAGGGCAAAATTTGCTCAACCTTAATTTTCCAATCACAATAGTGTAAGCTGAGCCAGTCGAGATGTCTACGGTGTTGGCTGTTGTTTCTGCTGTTAATCATTAGTCTTCTTCAGTTAGAACACAAACAGGATGAATATTTTTCTGGCAAATTGATGATGATGGTCTGCCACCATGGGCTTCATCTTCAACACCATTCTGTGTTCTTAAAATTAGTATCCCATTTGTAAACTGGTTTTTTTGGACATTATCCTTGTAAACTTTTCATAAAGCACCAATGATTTTACCATTCTTCTACCCAAGCTTTACTATAAATTTGATGTTTATTCTCGCTTCAATTTTAGCAGAATTCTTGTTGCTCTAATAAGGGCTCTTTCCAAACTGGTATCTTATCCTTCCTAGTGTCTCAAACTAGATCCTGTCAAAGTTAGTACTAGCTTACTGTACTAACAATGCATGTATTTTGCATTGTTCAATACATTATGTATTTTGAAATTGATCCATAATTTTTCATAATACAAATTCTTTCATGAACTTTTTGAAGCTTTCTCATATTAGCAGTTTGCCTGTATATAAGCAAAGCTCAAAAGTTTGGGAAAGTAGTGTCTGCAGGGATGATTTTCAAACAGTAAGGGGTAGGGAGTGATATATGAATAGATGAGAGCTCTGACCTCCCATGAGATTCTTTATACTTCATTGGAAGCCCTGGTGAAATCAAGACCCTGTTTATCATAGCAATTACCTCAATTAAGTGCCGATATATTAGGTTTTCCACTCTCCCTGCCTCATTTCCCCATTTCTTCACTCTTGCTTCATGAAACCATATCCCAGATAAACCATCTACATTCAAATCCCTTTCTCAGTTTGGCTTCCCCACAAGGCAGAGTCAAAGACAGTCATATAGCATGTTTTACACTCTCTCCTGTATTACTCATTTCCAGGAAAAGCCAAACAATATACAACATTTAAGAGGAAGAAGGGAGGGATATGGAGATCTATAAGGTGGAGGGAACAAACACAGTATTAAAGTAGAAAAGTGGTGATGTTATGAACAACAAGGAATTATATATACAAACAATAAAATCTGAGACCAAGGTTGCCAACATTCTTTCAATTAAAGGACCAATCCTTAGGCAGACCACATATACAATTCGGAGCTCTTAGTCAAAGGAATATAGAGGTTGGCATGCCACCAAGCTGCTCAGTATAATACTTGTGGATTAAAATGTGATGGTGCCCCCAGGGTAGTGCAATATAGACTCTGACATGAAGAAGTAATTTGTTTGAGATCCATTTGTCCAGTGGTAAAAAATAACCTTTTGGTTGGGATAGGGTAAAGAGGAGGAGAGAGTCGGAGAGAGAATGTATATGTGTTTGGGAGGGAATAAAGTAAATGTTAAGAAGCAGTTGAGGCCAGGCATGGTAGCTCATGCCTATAATACTAGCACTTTGGGAGGCTGAGCTGGGTGGATCACCTGAGGTCAGGAGTTCGAGACCAGCCTGGCCAACATGGTAAAACCCCGTCTCTATTAAAAATACAAAAATTAGCCAGGCATGGTGGTGTGTGCCTGTAATCCCAACTACTTGGGAGGCTGAGGCAGGAGAATCATTTGAACCTGAGAGGCAGAAGTTTCATTGAGCTGAGATCACACCACTGCACTCCAGCCTGGGCAACAAGAGTGAAACTCCATCTCAAAAAACAAAAAAAAGAAGCAGTTGACAGATTCATTTGTCCTTTATGCCTTTTGTCAGAAACTGTAAAAACCTAGGATGGTGACAGATAAAACATAGGATATATAGATTCACCATTAGCAGATGCCATTGGTGCCCAGTGTATATCTCCCCATATTGACTGTCGTGGTTTTCAAATAAGTCCACAAATTCTTTGACATACCTCCTTTCAAAAGGTGATGATAAAGTTCCCCTTGAGTGTGTGCATTGGAATTAGTGATTTGCTTCTAACCAAAATAGGATATGGCAGGACTAGGTAATGGTATGTGACTGCCAATACTTGGTTATAAAATGCATTGTGGTTTTCTCCTTGTGCTCTCTCATATTGCTCACTGAAGAAATCAGTTGCTATATCTTGAGAATACTCGAGTAGCCCTAATGAGGGGCCCACATGGTAAGAACATGGGGCCTCTTGCTAACAGCCAGCAAAGAACTGAGCCTCTCTGTCAACTGCCACGCATCTTGGAAGTGGATCCTCCAGCCCCCGTCAAGCCTTCAGATGACTGCAGCCTGGCTGACATCTTGAATGTAACTTTATGGAAAACCTCCAGCCAGAACCACCCAGTTAAGCTGATTTCCTGATTCACAGAAACAATGGCTTAAAAACATTTATTATCCCCCAAAATGTGGAAGTAATTTATTACACAACAATAGACAATATGCTCACTGTTCTAGTAACTGTCAACCCAACAGCTACCAACTGAAGATACTTGGAACTCTGTGCCCGAGGGGTTTCTCTGGCTGCTGCTACCCACTCATTCATCATATTGGGGCAGGGTAGAAGTAGCAGAGAGTCAACATCTTCGGAAGTAGCTTTCAGTCAATCACTCAGAGAGTTTGGTGGACAAATATTTTTACCTTCTTGCCCCTGAATGTAGAAAACTATGTTCCAGAGTCCTCCAACAGAAGTGAGGCCCAGGTGCTCACAGGTAAGTAACCTGCTCTCATTTCATGTTCATCTTACCTCTCCAGTCCCTTATCCATGACTACTGGTATGATCTCCTGAACAAAGTATTGCTACTCAAATCCTTGCCTCAGGGTCGGCTTTTGGGGTAACCTTACCTAAGACATCACCAGATAATTAAGACCCAGCCTTTCCATTAAAATGAGATAAAATTATGGGAGAAAAAAAATACACAGCAAGAAATTAAGAAAAATATTTTTCTTAATAAGACAAGATGGCTGGGCATGGTGGCTCATACCTGTAGTCCGAGCACTTTGGGTGGCTGAAATGGGTGGATCACATGAGGTCCGGAGTTCAAGATCAGCCTGACCAACATGGTGAAACCTTGTCTCTACTAAAAATAGAAAAATTAGCCGGGCATGGTGGCACATGTCTGTAGTCCCAGCTACTTGGGAGGCTGAGGCAGGAGAATTGCTTGAACCCAGGAGGCGGAGATTGAAGTGAGCCAAGATCGCACCACTGCACTCCAGCCTGGGCAACAGAGTGAGACTGTGTCTCAAAAAAAGGACAAGACTAGTCGATCACATAATATCTTCTAGTGCAAATGTGCCCCTTTACCACCATAAACTCTACAGCTCATTGCTAAAGATTAAGATGGATAAAGAAAAAGAGGGCTGATGACACAGCAATGTAGAAATCTCTAGTTTCTAGACAGTGACTCTGGGTAAACCATTCTTTTGATAAATTTCTCCACCCTCCTCCATTCTATCTGGTTTGTGTGAGGATTGCCCATAACAAGATTTTCTGAATTGGAATTAAGGAAATATATTTTACTGGCAGCTCCAGGATTCACACATATGAATATGAATATGGTAACTTTCCCAGATTCATTAACAGAGAAATATGGGCCTTGATTTTTGCCTTGAGGAGAAAGATAGCCTGAGAGAACAAGGCTGAAACAAAGAGAGATGCAGAGAAGGAAGGAGAAGAGTAAGGCTCCGCTGGCATTTCAACTCCTGGTTCCTGAAGACAGTAATATATCTGGCTCTCTTACTGATAGTTTACATAAGCCAATAAACCCCTCTTTCGCTTTATCTTATTTTGGGTTGCAAATGAAAGAAACCCAAGATGTGAATACTAATTAATACATCTTACTTTACCAATCCCCAAATAATCAGACATTCTTCTTCTTGAATCTCCAGCTCCCACACTGGTCTTAATCAGGCTAATTGAGCTTAATTTAAAGGTCAACTTTCACGTAAAAAGAAGACGCACTAAAAACTTATGGCAGATGCTTTATGCAGAGAATTTTTAAAACCTGTCATTTAACCCTCACAATTATCTTTCAATGATATTCCTGTACCATATATCAGGAAATCAACACTCAGAGAAGTTAGGAAAGATTTGCCAAAGGTTACGTGACTGGTAGTGATAGAACTACAGATGGTCACAGAGCTCTAGGCTGGAAAGGGAGAAAGGCACAGGTCTTCAGCTTCTCCCTGGTGTCATCTATCTCAAACCCTGACCCTTAAGACTGCAAGATTGTATTTACCACCCTGTTGTTATTTTTTGCATTTATGTATTCCACGCGGTAACCGTAAAATGAATCCACTTTGCACTGACAAAAAGATGACATGACATATAGAAGCCATGGAGGTGTACCACTCTTATCTTCCTCCAAGAAAGCACTTGTCATTCAGCTGTAAAACTGCAGTTAGCTGACAGTTTCCAGCTTTTGAGCCAAGGCTATGCTTCCTGGGAAGCCCCAACTGACGACTGAGCTCAGCAGGGCTCCTAGAGCCCTGCCATTTCCTGTGCACCATGGGACTTCTCTAATGAACTGTCTTTGCTTTGGGGCTCCCCACTGGGTTAGCCAAGACTTTGTCATATTTGCATGGCAGTCCGAAGCTCTTTTGCCTGGTACTGCTTTTTTCCCTCTTTCTTCAGGAGTCACATCAGTATCAGAGTCTGGAAGCTGTGCCTGCCCAATCCTGCCTTCTCTCTGTTTTCCACACAGACAATTACCCCTTAATAAACTCCTTGCATTTTTTATTCCATCTCAGGTTCTGTTTCCTGGAAGACACAACTGGCACACTAAGTGTGTGAATGAGCAAGAGAAGCAGAATTCAAGGGAAAATAGTTCTTTTGCAAGACATATTTTCCTACAGATAAGGCAGCTGTGGTAAACCTTTGCAATTCTAGTTCAGTAAAGCAGATTGTGCTGAATACACCAAATGGCTTCTCTTAGCTGGAGGGAGTGCCTCCCTGAGACCTGTCAGGCAATAGTATTTATGCGACCATTTCTATCTTAGTGACCCAGTCCCTCTTTATGAGGATGATTGCTTTGCAGCTCTGCCATAGGTATTTACCATCAGGGCTATTATAGCCTACTGAGTCATCCAGGAGAGAAATCCAAGTTGATAATTAACATCCTGAGGAAGGTAATTGTGGAACACTTAAGCATGGGGCTGTAACTTCTGGCTCAGTGTCAGTAAGGACAACCTGTAGGGCATATCATACTTAATGAGTCAGTTGCTACCTAAGATGATTATAAAAACCCAAAGCATATTATTTTTATTGCTGTATGCAGCAGCTGCAGATTATGTCCTTTTGACCTATTTTGTGCTTTCATTCCCAGCTAAATAATAATCGTTCAAGAGTGGAGGAGATGTATGATTCTTCTCATTATTAAGAAATGCTATATATCTGCAGTATGTTTTTCTAAATAGAAAACTTGTAGGGTAGGAGCTTCTCTCCTTTCCCTCATGAGTTAATGTTCTGTTTTAATTATGAATGTGATTCTCCTTCTTAGAGTGGAAAGTAGTAGACAAATGCACATCACAGTCCACAGACAGAGCATGCATTGATAATGAAAGGGTCAGATGTTGAGTTTGACCTTGGAAAGAAAAGCTGGAGCAGCACTCTTCAAACAAAAGAGGCAACACATTCAGGGACAAGGCAACTATTCAACCAAAGTTTGAGAGTCCCCTCAACTGCTCTGCTAGTTTCAATCACTGATGGTTTAAATGTAACCATCCATTACTCCCAGAAGAATGTTATTTCATCTCTA
This sequence comes from Sapajus apella, assembly GCF_009761245.1. Classification (NCBI taxonomy): domain Eukaryota; kingdom Metazoa; phylum Chordata; class Mammalia; order Primates; family Cebidae; genus Sapajus; species Sapajus apella. The sequence goes on from NW_022437043.1 coordinate 1,152,056, forward strand.
TTGATTTCTGATAGTTTCTTCTCCTTCTTGTCTATGCTACAATACACATGCGCTATTTAGCATGTACACAATGTAGATGACTTTTACCATAGTATAATGGTGTCAATTCAGGTCCTCTGATAAGCAGACATCAAGGACAAGTTAGCAGTATGAGACATGTATTCAGGAGGAATTCCTGTGAAAAATAACTGGGGAGAAAACAGGAGTAGACATAGAAAGTCATAGAAAGACCATGATGCCAATGAGACTCATGATTGAATGTGGCTTTTGTTGCAGAAAAAAAAAAAATCAGACTCATGAAAGGAAAGAAGGAAGAAGACAGAATCTGGCAGGCAGAACCTCAGAATGCAATGTGAATGTGGTCAATGCAACGGACAGCACAGAAACAAAGTGTGTCCAATAGCAGAGTCCCACAATGGGCAGAGAGGCCAGGTCCTAGTATATCCCCGCCATGCTCAGTTTCAGTCATTGTGTGGGGGCTGCCTGAGAGAAATATAGTTTTTGCTCAAACACTACAGTGGATCCCAAAGGTGATACAGCTTGAGGCTGTCAGCTAGCTGTCCTCCTTGCATTGTAGCTGATCAGCAAGTTCTTCATTGAAAGGAAATCCAAGCAGCACACCTCCAAAGCCACTAGGATAATCTAGTCTCTTGGGACTGTGATACAAAAAGCAAAGGCTTATTTCTTGGTTATGTTACATGTTATTTGTGGATTGACTGCGGTTCTATGCTGTTTTGTCCCAAGTTCAGGACCCAAGCTAAGAGAGGTGCCACCATTTAGTGCGCTGCCAGTAGCTGTGATAGAGGGACAGCTCCATTAGGTTTCACACTAACAAGAGCTCACAATTCATTGGCCAAACTAGGTCATATGTTTCCCACCCAACCACAGAGGAGAAGAAAGTTCAATCCTACCATATGCTTGGAAAGCAGAGAGCCTGAAACAAGCAACACCAACAATTACAACAGTGAACAAATTGGTTAACTCCCCAAAGTCTCCTTTACATTCTATAAAGAACAATTGTGGGGTACTCGATAAGCCCAAAGGTTTGTATTGGTTTTTTTCCCTGATAACTTATAAGTCATCATTTCTCTAAGAACCCTATTTATAGCAATAGAGACATTAAATTTCCCTGTTTTGTAAGGAATAAATCCAATCATCCCTTTTGGTTTTTGGAAGCAAGGCAAATAGAAATTCACCATTTCAGGAGGAATCACTGGTGTTCCAGTTCTTTCAACAATTGGGCAGAATCACCCAGCATCCCCACCTCTGCCCATTTCCACAAACTGTAAAACTCTCTAAGCTTTCTGAGAAAGTGGTGAGAAATTTTTCCAGAATTTACCTACTATGAGGGAAGATCATGAGGCCACAAACTATTTCTTGAGAGTCAACATTATTAAAACCAATTTTAGTGTTTGGAAGTGTTTCTAAGGCCTAATGTTAGAAAAGAAAGCCATACTCTGATGAAGAAATTTTCCTGAAAATACAAAGAGACCGGATCAGGATGGTGGCTTCTGCACCAGTATTTACATTGCCAAAAAAGAATGTCGTCCTGGGTTTATGAAAAGACCAACTGAAGATTCTACACAAAAGCTTCTCCTGGTCATGGGATTCAACCCCAGAGAAACACCCTTGAGTGAAGATACTAACTAACAAAGGCTGGTCGGTAAAGAACTGTAACTTGGAGACTAAGCCAAGTGTGAGATAATCTGCAATTATGGTTAAAAAGGAGATTCTAGTACCACATCAAAGAGAGCACTTCAACCATCACAGGCCACTTAATAGAAACAGAATTGAATTGCATGGTAAAGGAAATCAAAATATTTTACCCCAAAATATATTTCTTTGACAAATTCTGAAATGGCTGTCATGGACCTAGGCAACAGAGATGACGGAAATTTGCATCTGAGAGAATCTCCACTAAGCAGCCAGGCCTTCCCTGGATCTAGAAGAAGTCTACTAAAAGTCTGACAACTTTAAAAGTCTGAAAAGAAACACTTACCATCTATTCCCTCTGAGGGCTACTACCTATGAGGCTTCATCTATATCACAAGACTACTTTTGCTAGCCAAGCCTCTTCCTTCCTCACTCCCATAACCTGTCTTTCCATGAAAGCCTGATTTACTAACATACCTGTTTTGGGCCATGCTCTGAGCCTGCCTTCTTTCGATTGCCTCAAGATAATATATAAACTTCTATACTCTGTTGGAGGATTGGGTCTTCATTCTGAAGACTCCCATGTATATGTGTTAAATAAATTTGTATGCCTTTTCTTCTATTAATCAATCTGCCTTATATCCATGATTTTTCAGTGAGGGCCTTGGCCCCCACAATGGCAAGACAAGTAGAACCCTTTGCAGTTCCAAGCAATTTCTTTGCTTTTCTCCTCCTCGTGGTACAGCAAGGTGGACCCTTAGGATTATAGGATTGGCTAAACTACTACTCTTGTGCTTGTTACAAAGAAGAAAATATATATAGAGAGAGGCTAAACTCTCTGCTAATATAAATTTAAGAAGACAAGAGGGCTGGGTGGAGTGGCTTATACCTGTCATCCCAGCACTTTGGGAGGCTGAGGCAGGTGGACTATTTGAGCCCAGGAGTTTGAGACCAGTCTGGGCAACATGATGAAACCCTGTCTCTATCAAAAATATTAAATACCAAAAATGATCTGGATGTGGGGGCATGTGCCTGTAGTCATAGCTGCTCAGGAAGGTGAGGTGGGAGGATCACCTCAGTCTGGGAAATCAGGGCTGCAGTGAGCCGTGACTGTGACACTTCACTGCAGCTTGAGTAACAGAGTAAGAAGAAGAAGGAAAAGAAGAAGAAAGATGAAGGAGGAGGAGGAGGAGGAGGAGGAGGAGGAGAAGGAGGAGAACGAGGAGGAGGAGGAGGAGGAGGAGGAGGAAGAAAAGGGAGAAGGGAGGAAGGAGGAAGGAAGAGGAGAGTAGCAGCTTGGGGCATTGTACTTGGGGTCATTATATTTTCCCTGAATCTAATGTGATCAGAAAATGTTGATATGTAAAGCTATATTTTTAATACCCTAACAAGAACTCCTAAGGGAAAATTGCTCTAATTTGTTTTTGTATGATTTGTCTTGATTCCTGGGGATTTCATTTGACTATGGACTTGTACAAATCACAATCATCAGTAATATTTCTCTGAATTGTTTCCCCATGCCTACTAAAGCAAGATCTTCAGGTTGGGGTGGAGGGAGAGGAAAGGACAGAAGCACGATTTCTAGGAGTCTCCAAGGGACACCTTCTCTGAGCCCACAGGATTATTTCTTTTTGCCACTCCATGGCATTCTGCTGTGTTTCCCTATAGCTGACATGCCAGGCCACCCATGCCCTCAAGAGGCAATGTCCTTCAGTTTATAACAACTTCATCATCATAGGTGAGAGCCTTGGCACTGCCATGGGTGAAATAACATAACGGGGCAACTCACTGGGTTATTTAGAGCCTTTGTTCTACCATATCTGGGCTATATTTTCCTCAGAAGCAGAGACAATTCCTCTTTCCTCATCTTGGCATTTTAAATGTTACTCCAAAACAAAGCTGCACTGTTTTAGATCCTGAGTAAAAGCATTTTAATGCAACTATTCGGCCAGTTTTTTCCCGTAGTTTTCTCACACCAAGACTTCAGCATCAGTCAGTAGGGATTAGATTGGAGAACTGGCTGAGCAGTAGGCCAACTTGATACTCAAAATCATCCAAACCCCAGTCAATATAGCCATTGTTATTAGGAAGGACAGTTGAAACAATCCAGTTTGTTTGGAGGAGTTATTTCCCAAGAGACTTCTTGGTCTTTCATTGAAGGGGAAACCTGGTGAACGCTAGCTCCACCAAGCAGAGGCAAGAAGCTCACAGAGAGACTGTTGCTAAACATGCAGAGATCATATTGCCCTATATTTAGTTAAACGCAGTAACTGGACAATGGGGGTGAAAAGTGAGGAGTGAGCACTCCAACACTGGAAGGCAGGGGTCAGGTGACTCTACTTCTCTCTAGTATTCTGATCACATCCTCTTATATCTGTTATCTGCCTGGTGTTAATCTGCTGTGAGCACAAAAGGTAAGAGGCAGAGAGGGCAATGCCTTCTTTCCAAGTGAAGGTATATTGTGACCATAGGTACTAATGGGAAGATGGCAAATATGCAGGAAAATACACTGACACATGCAGCATTAACACACAGGTATTCCTTGTTGGGTGCTGTCAAATTCAGAGAAAGTTTGTCAAGAGGCAAAGTGAAAGAAAATTGGGTTATTATATTAGAAACTGATTTGGAAGAAGGAAGATTTAAAAAAAAAAAAAAAAAGGCTTCTCACTAGAAGATACAGCTGACCTCAGAAACAAGCAGATGCGCCTCCACCACCAAGAGACAGTTTTAGAAAGGATTCCCCCTTGTTAGCTCCAGTTTATTCTTATCCCTAAGCACAAACTGCCTAGGGGATTTGGACGGAGGCTGATTGCAGAACTGCAATATGTTGAGAGCCAGAGTAGCATAATAGCAGGCAATACAGACTTTGAAAGCAACCTGCCTGTGTTAAAAGACCTTGGATGCGACATTTAACTAGCTGTGTGCTAGTGAGGAACTTTCTTAACCTCTCTCTGTCTCAGCTATCCCTATTTGACAGATGAGATAAGGATGCCTGCTTTACATAACTGCAATAAGAATCGTGTGGCTATATGTGAAAAGCACTTAGCACAGTTCTCTGCATATAATCATTCAAAAGATGTTCGCTTTAACATTTTGTTACCATCTAATTTTAAGATTGACACAGTAGAAATCAGAAATCTAATACATATGCAGATATTTAGACTCAGAGCTCAACTTGCTTTAAAATTTTGTTCTAAACAATATAATTTACTTAAGTATATTTTAATTTTTACAAGTTATTTGCACAAATGTGCAGAAATCCAGTTGTATTGCCAAACATGATTAAGACCCACCATCTTGAATCAGGGAAAACACGTTTCCAGCAAAGCTGGGCTCTGAGATAATGGTACAGTGCTGACATCTGGTGGTAGCAAGCTCTGAAACATGAACTTGAAGTTCTCTCACTAAAAGGGAATAAACACCCATAAAAAGCCTTCATTGGGCAGATATGTTTTAGAACCCCTTCCAACTCTAAAATATAAATCAGTCGTAGAATTTTTATAGAAAAGAAACTCCAAGTGACTGATAAACATACTAAAAGATGCTTATCTCCCCCAAAAAAACCAAAGAAATGAAAACTAAAGCAATTAGAGACCATTATACCATTTTTATCCAACAGATCGAGAAATAGTAAAAAGACTAATTATACTAACTGGAGATGAGCATGGAAAAATTGGGACTCTAAAACACTGCTGTCCAAATTTGATGCACTATTTTGCTGTACCAGCAGAAATTTAGCATAATCTAGTAAAAGTGAGACCTGTAGCTCAGCAATTCTAATTCAGGGTGTATATTCCAGACCCCAGGAAAAGCCTGTGCTCAAAGAAATGTGGTGATGGCCACAAGAATACAAATAATAAATGGCAGCATTATTTGTAATAGCAAAAAACCTGGAAACATCCTAAATGTTCAGCAATAGGATGATGGCTAATTTGTCATATGCATGTCCTTAAAGGCATAAAACACTAAAACTAAATGAACTAGAACTACATGGATAAATCTTGAGAACAACAGTGAGATGCAAACTTCAGAATGTCACACATACAGGTATTGATCGACTTACGACCTATGCAACTTACGACCATTCGACTTTACGACCACAATCGCTAGCCACGACTGCTCTGCGTCTGGCAGCGCAAATGTTGCCCAGCTGGGCGTACGACAGTGCGGACCAGCTTCCGGCGGCACTACCATCTCTGCGTGCACCATTTCAACTGTTATCCCAGACTCGGTACAGCAATTTGTGTTTTGTGTCTTGGATATTTTTCATCAAACCCCTCCCAACATGTCTACCAAGAGGAAATTGTCTTTGTCTACGCCTCAGCCTGCCAAGAAGTAAAGAAAGGCCATCAATCTCGACATGAAAATGAAGGTAATTAAGCAGTTCGAAGGAGGAAAGAAAGTGAATGTGATCGCACATGACACGAAGTTATCACACTCGACTGTGTCGACGATTTTGAAAGATAAAGAATTCGTGAAGCTGTGAAAGGTTCTGCACCCATGCGATCAACGGTTATAACAAAGCAACGAAGTGGGCCCATCCACAAAATGAAGAAATTGCTATATATTTGGATGGAAGATCAAATTCAAAAACGGCCAATAAAATGTTTCGTACATGTTTATATATTTTGATATGTTTTGCAATTGGGAAAAAGTTTCCTATGGTATTTTTTACACCTGTATTTTGTATTTTTGTATGCACCTGTATTTTGTAATTTTGTATGTTTTGCAAATATTAAACCAGTTGTACTGGTAATACAGTGTTTTACTTAAACCTGACGAATGTAAAAATAAGAAACAAAATGGTGTAGAGATGATACAAATGGCATAAAATGAACAAAGAAAATTATGATATATAACAATGAAAGAAAATTATGATAAAATATGACTTAAAGATTTTTATAACATCATTTCACAGTACTGTACACATAGCCTACTCAACTTACGACCAAATCGTGTTACGACCGGTCTGTCGGAACCAGTTGTGGTCGTAAGTCGAGCACTAGCTGTATAGTATGCTATTTATTGAATATAAAAACACAAGAGAATACCATATATTGTTTTGGAAAACTAAATATATTATATAAAAATATAAAATGGGAAGAAACCCATCAACTTCAGATAGTGGTTACCTTTAGGGAGGGAGGAGAGAGAATAGGATTGGGGAGGGGAATAAAGGAAGTGTAACTAACTGCAATTTCAGTTATTAAAATCGCCTATTTTCTCTAAGCTTTTTATACTATTTATTTTTGCTATTTATTAGATCCTTCAATATTTTCTGCACATTTATTACATACAATTGAGGGATTCTTCCTGGGTCTGCCAGGGGCAGAGTTTCAAAGGCAGGAGTTTCGCTGCTCTACCCCTTCATCCAGGAACTTTTCTTTGTCTGGGTTTTGCAGCTTAGGCTAGGAAGAGAAATCCACGTAGGCTCCTTTGTCCAAAATGCCTGTGGAAAGCTCTGGGCTCTCTAACTCAGAGTTGTGGACTAAGTAGCCAATCTGGCATCAGAGTCAAAGATCAATCACTCCAGAGGAAGTTTGAAAGAGCTCCTCTCATTGGAGGAGAACATAAATAGGGAGGGAATAATGCAAGGGTTAAAATTCCACTGCTCCCTCGCTATACGAATTCCTTCTATGGGTCTTCTCCTATGGCAGCACAGAAGTGCTGTCTCTCACTCTTTCTCTCTCTCTAATAAATTGCTGTCCACAAAATTCTTTGGGTCAATGATATTTATGCAAACTATAAGCTCACTGTACCTCCAAGCCCCTTTCACCATTCTTCAGGGTAAGAGAGGCCAAGAACCTCTTCAGATTGGGGAAATATGAGGTCTTCTGATGCCCCCCGCCCACCCTGTTACACAATGGAATGTTACTCAGCTATAAAAAAGAATGAAATTCTGATATATGCTACAACATGGATGAATCTTGAGGACATTATACTAAGTGAAATACGCCAGTCATAGAAGTACAAATATTGTATGATACCACTTCTATGTAGTCCCTAGAATATGCAAATTTATAAAGACAGAAAGTAGAATAGAGGTTAGCAGAGCTGGGGGCAGGAAGAGTCAGGAGTTATTGTTTAATGGGTACAGATTTTCTGTTTAGGATAAGGAAGTTGTAGAGATGGATGGTGGCAATGGTTGCACAACAATGTGAATGTACTTAATGCTACTGAATTACACACCTAAAAATAGTTACAATGATTTTATGTTATATATATTGACACACACACACAAAAATTAAAAACCCATAAGTCAGTTCCTGCCCTTTGGGCAACCACTCCAAGCATGGCAGAGAAGTATGATACATCCATATCTGTGCTGGCAGTTGTACAGAAGTTGGTGGAGAGGCTGTAGCTGGTATTTCATTGTTTTTTGTTTTGTTTTGTTTTTGGTTTTGTTTTAGAGGGAGTTTCACTCTTGTTGTCTAGGCTGGAGTGCAATGGTGATCTTGGCTCACCACAACCTCTGCTTCCCAGGCACAAGTGATTCTCCTGCCAGCCTCCCAAGTAGCTGGGATTACAGGCACCTGCCACCACCACGCCCAACTGATTTTTGTATTTTTAGTAGAGATGAGGTTTCATCACATTGGCCAGGATGGTCTCAAACTCCTGACCTTTGGGGGACCTCAGGCAATGGCCTCCCAAAGCGCTGAGATTACAAGTGTGAGCCACCACACCCGGTCATGTTTCATTGTTTTATTAGAGCTGTAGTAAGAGGATGAAACCAAAGTTTAGGGTTTGGAATCTAAAGACTAGAAAAAAAATTATTGCTTCTCGAAATACTAGCTTTTCCTGCCCCCTAACCAACAGAAGACCAGGGCCAGCTGGGTCTTCTTGTTTTTGAGCAAAGTTCTACTTCTTCCACTCCCCCTGGGCCCACCTCCCAGGGGAGGTGGGACTTGACTAAATTTCCTGAGAATCTGGGTTGTAGTGAAAGGATGCCAGAAGGTGGCAGCAAAATACCATCTAGTGGAAAAGACCTTATGCTTTCTTCTCTCCACTCTCCTGGGCATCTGGCAAAAGTTGGCTTTGATTGCCAGGGTCCCCACCTCAATTCAAGATGGAGCCTAGTGCAGTAACACCATTCCTGGGGCCAAGAGAGACACACCAAGCACAAGGTAATCAAGAGGCAATAATTCAAGAAAAGGTGCTTTCAGAGGCAAGGGAAGAGTAGGAAAAGGTACAAGTGAACCTGGCTAGTTAAACTCAACGAGACTTTCTATGTTTGGGGCTCTGTGGACCCAAAGATGGGTAAAGCAATCTCTTTCCTTGAAACATAGTCTAGTAAGATGGATAAAATATATGCACTTACATGAAACAAAACAAAAGACCACAGCCCAAGGTTTTTGGAATGAGCCCATGTTGGGTATTTTCCTTTGCCCTCCAGATTTACTTTTTCTACCCTTTTCCTTACCTCTCCCTGTCCAGAGATGCTAATCTGTACAGATTGGAAGCCAGAGGATAAAGTCATCTGTGAAAATGATGGCAAGATCACAAAGAAATAGGTAAATATGATCAGGCTTTTATTCTCAAGACTCTCCCTCCTGTGATGGTGCCTTGGCCTGGCCCTATTGCAGATCTGTTCCTCTCAATGGGCCTCCTCTACAGGATTCTCTCTCATTCTAGTTTCCAGCAGCTATTTCTTCCCCTCATCTCTTCTAATCTAGTGGTAGTAGTAGCTGCTTCTAGTCTAGGGTTCCTGCACTCTCCGGTAGTACTCTTCACCCCACCTATGCTTTAATTAAACCCTTTGTAAATAAACCCTCCTTAAATGATCCTAATTTGTGTGCGCCATCTGTTTCCTGTTGGGATCCTGCCTGATTCAACACCTGGCTAAATCATATTCATCCTCTATAACTAAGCTCATATAAAGATAAGGACTAGCAAGGAGTGGTTTACATGAAGGTTGTGGCATGTTTTCACAGAGGACTATGAATAATTCAGTACCACCAGAAAATAAGTTATAAGACTAGACATGGCAGTTCAGTTGAAGGTGACAGGGAGTTAATATGAGACACGAGGTTCTCTTAATCTGGCACCTAGCATCTTAAAATCATGTCTGAGGGATGAAGGCAGTTCTTAAAGTGCACTGATTAGTTTAGTGGTTTAGAATCCTGAATATAACTTCTACCAAACATAGAGATTTAAGACAGTGGTTAAGGCATAAAGTTAGCAATATGGAAACCAGTTAGGAAAAATTTACCACAACCTGAAGAGATGGCAATTTGAACCAGATTTTTTTAAGTTTTAGGTTCAGGGGTACATGTGCAGGACATGCAGGTTTGTTACATCGGTAAATACGTGTCATGGGGGTTTGTTGTACATATTATTTCATCATCCAGCTATTAAGCCTAGTGCCCATTAGTTACTTTTCATGATACTCTTCCACCTCCCACCTTTCATCCTCCAATAGGCCCCAGTGTGTGTAGTTCTCCTCTATGTGTCCATGTTGAACCAGATTAATGGTATTTGGGATGCATATGATAAATATTTAGAAGGTAAAACATCAACAGACCTGGATATTCAAATATTAGGGATGTCAAAGAATAAAATAAAACCATCAAAGGTGAAAAACGTACAAAATTGAGTGCTATGGTTTGAATGTTTCCTCATGTTGAAACTTAACTGTCATTGCAATAGTATTAAGAGACAGGACCTTTAAGAGGGAAGACCTTTAAGAGGTGATTAGGTCATGAGGACTTTTTCCTCATGAATAGATTAATGTTATTATCATGAAAGTGGACTAGTTAGCCCAAGAGTTTGGCCCTGTTTTTCTCACTGTATCTTGTGCACTCTCACATGTCTCAGCATGTGATGACTTCCACGATGGGACAATGCAACAAGAAGGTCTTCATCACAGGCAGACCCTGAATCTTGGACTTCCCAACCTCCAGAACCATGAGCCAAATGTATTTTGTTTATAAATTGTCCAGTCTCAGGTATTCTGTTCTAGTAACACAAATGGACTAAGACATTTAGTCTATTAATTTCCTAGGCAAAATGAAAGCATGCCTTTGAAGAAATGCACTAATTTCTTCACTGAGAGAAAAAAAAATAGTTTTTAAATACCAGAAGGCAGGTTTCATAGTGGTTATACTAATTGAGGATTAAAAGCTAGCACTCTGAATAACATAGAATGAATCCATATGTCTGACAAGGTTGGTTTACTCAATTGCTATTATTCATTGGTGAGGAAATCATCATCAGTTAGGTCTAGTCAGTGTTTGGCTTACCAGGGGCACTCAAACAGTGTGTTTTCAGTAAAAAAAAAAAAAAAAAAACCAGCTGGTTATAGACAGTTGCAATCATGCACAACATTCAGTTTGGTATTTTCTAGGAAAGTGTTGCTGTACTTAGAACATCTTCCTCTGGTATATTATAAAACATTCAACTATAAAGACACATGCACACATATGTTTATTGCAGCACAGTTCACAATAGCAAAGACTTGGAACCAACCCAAATGCCCATCAAAGATAGACTGGATAAAGAAAATGTGGCACATATATACCATGGAATACTATGCAGCCATAAAAAAGGATGTATTCATGTCCTTTGAAGGGACATGGATGAAGCTGGAAACCATCATTCTCAGCAAACTGACACAAGAACAGGAAACCAAACACTGCATGTTCTCACTCATAAGTGGGTGTCGAACAATGAGAACACATGGACACAGGGAGGGAAATATCACACACTGAGGCCTTTCGGGGGTGCAGGGGGGGGCTAAAGGAGGGATATCAGGGGGTGGGGGGATTGGGGAGGGCTAACATTCGGAGAAATACCTAAAGCAGATGATGGGGGAATGGATGCAGCAAACCACCATGGCATGTGTATACCTATGTAACAAACCTGCAGGTTCTCCACATGTACCCCAGAACTTAAAGTATAATAAAAAAAAATTCTCAATTAATACCAAAAAAAGAGAACATCTTCATTTGGTAATGAGGGCAGTAGGGAGGAGGACATGGGGGAAGGGAAGGTGGTGATGAAAGAGTTGAAGATCCTCTTAGGTTACTGCCTTATATGATGAGTTGGATAAGAATACCATGACTGTCGTCCCGAATACAAAAAAAAAAAAAAAAAGAAAGAAAAGAAAAAAGAAAAAAAGAAAAGAAAAGAAAAAAGGGGAGGAGAGGGGAGGGGAGGAGAGGGGAGGGGAGGGGAGGGAAGGGAAGGGAAAGGAAAAGGTTATAGCTGGGCAGGTGATGAGAAAGAAAGTCAGACATCTGGGCCATAGTGAATTTGAAATACAAGTGGGATAGACAAGTCTGAGATATAGAGCTGTAAAGCAAGGCTTGAGATACAGTTCTGACAGTCAGCATTGTTCAAGAAGAGCAGGAAGAAAGGCCTGAGAATCTGCATTTCTAGGGAGCTCCTGAGTTATGCCTATCCTGCCAGTTCAGTGGGCAAAGAAAGATTGTGATAGTTAATTTTACATGTCAACTTGGCTGGGCAAACAATGCCTGGATATCCAGTCAGACATTATTCTGGATGTTTCTCTGAAGGTGTTTTTGGAGGAGATTAACATTTAAATTGGTAGACTTTACCTCCATAATGTGAGTGTGCCTCATCCAATCGGTTGGAGGCCTGAATTGAAGAAACGACCGACTCTCGCCAAGCAAAGAGGAATCTGGCCAGCAGATGGTCTTCCGACTTGAGCTGCAACATCAGCTCTTCCCTGGGTTTCCAGTCTGAAGGAATTCAGACTTGAACTGTACATTTTGGACTTGCCAGCCTCCATAATCACATGATTCTATTCCTTAAGTGCCTCTATAAATACACACATCCTACTGGTTCTGTTTCTCTGAAGAATCCTAACACAGACATCTATCTTCAGCCTTTTACTATTTAAAGTAGGAAAATCACTATTTTCAGGTGGAATGAAAATATCTTTCCTTTCCTGAAAGGAATAGAGATCCTTCACAGCAGGAAATAGATATTGGTCAAGCTTATACTACCCACCTCTAACCCTGCCCGTTGTCCAGGATATGGGGAACTAGTTTTCTGCTGCTTATAATTTTAACTGTAGTGATACCGATGTTAGATAATGACTCTGGTGATAGACTATTAAGGTTCCTCTTGACTGGCCATCAGACTTCTTCTGAGGGAAAAAAAAAAAGACCCTATCTCTAAAGGGATTGATAAAAGAAAATAGGGCCAGCTTCTCCATATCTTGTCCCTGAAAAGGTAAAGCATAGTTCTGGGCACTGTCCTCTTGAGAAGTTTTATCATCTCCAGACTCACTCCGTTTCATAAGGCTAACAAGAAACCCTGAGTGGCCTTCTGCTTGAGAACCTCTGATCTAGGGTACTACTTCCCAAACTCTAGCTTGCATATCAATCACCTGGGGACCCAGTTACAAAGCAGATTCTGATTCAGCAAGCCCTGAGTAGGGCCTGAGAATCTGCATTTCTAGGGAGCCCCTGAGTTATGACTATCCTGCCAGTTCATAGACCCCAGTTTAGTAGCAAGGTCCTAAAGAGCAGGATGCTGCAAATGCCCAATTGACCTCTTTACAAAAATCAGGATAGCTTTCTGAAGAATTAGGCAGCAGGCTTCATATGGCCAAATGGAAGGCTTTGAGTAATAATTGTTCTCTTGATAGGAGTTGTCTTCTGTGCACACTTTTATTTTGGGGGACATTGCAGGTAAGAGTAACTTGTTGAGGACTAATCTCTTATCAATCAAGAGTGAGAAGGTGAGACAGGTATGTCAGCAATTCCTCATGTGTCTTGTCTTCCTGAAGTAATTTTTGTAGGTTTAAAACTATGTACACAGAGGCCTGGCTATTATGTGCTTGGCCTCACCCTCTTTGACCAGCACTAGATATTGCTTTCAATCAGGATCTCTGCAGGTTTAAACAAACTGATTGTGAAAGTTACAGTTAGCAAGTATCATTTGTGGTAAATTCCCCTCCTCCTGGCTCAACATCTAAATGTAAACATACCTCTATTATTTTCCATCGGTATTGTCACTGACAGGAATAGAACCCTACACCCATTATCCAATTACATTTACTTTTCTTGCTAATGAGTTGGTACTAGCCACAACAGTCCACCCAGAATCCAACTTGTATCCCCTCGTTCCATTAATACCAGATCCAACTTCCATAATGTGTGAAGTCACCTTTCCAAGCTACAGGCTTGCTCACTGCTTGTGGGATATTGGGAACTTAGGAGACTGGATGATTTGAACCCACCTCCAGTGAAATGTGCTATTGGGATGAATATGGTTGGATGCACTGTAGAATGTGCTCCAGGAGAGGGATCCACTCACCAGAAACTTTTATGCAGAACTGAAGAGGAGAGAAGGAATACCCAAGCAGTCTTATAAATATCAATTGAAAGTCCCTGAGTTCACAGAGTCAGAAAAATATCTTTCTGATAAGAGGAATAGGAACATGCCATTCTCAAACATCAGGCAGGCAGGGAGGTTTGCACAACCATGCCAGAACCAGCTAGGAAAACAGCATTTCCTAAGCTAGCTATGGTAGCCGGGAGGGAAGCTACTTATATTAGGGAGCGAGGTGTGCAAAGGGAGCTATCTATAGGTGTGGGGCAACCTGGGCTGTCCAATAGACAAATGGGTTTATGTCTGTCTCCTCTAAAAATTATTTTAAGAGGTCCACAGTATATACCCAATTATCTGTGGGATGGTGTAATTAATCCATAAGTAATTAAAGAACATGAGCCTAAGGAAGGTAGCTTCTTAAACCAAAACAATGGGGCAGGGTGGAAATCAAATGAAAAATGAATTGAAAAAAAAAAAAATAAGAGACTAAGAAAAACCAACACCTGTCATGTCCTGGCTTTAGGAATCAGACATAAATGATCTGAGAATCTTAGTTCTGTCCGTACAAAACCAACTCAGCAGCCAATTAAAGCTTTAGAGATACCATAGACACATCTAGAAAGAAACAGAATCTAACAGAACATGAACCAACTCAAGAAAACATAGAAACTATTAGAGTCCAGGCTTATACTGTAAGAAAAGAAACAAAGTAGCTCTAAACTGGAAGGAATGCTGTACCCAGCCCTGCCCCAACTTGGGAGAAGGTTAACTAACTGGTCTTGTTTTAAAACATAGGAGTAAATATTTGATAGACTTGGAAAGCAAACAAAAAGTAAGCACTAGAAATAAGGTAAAATTATCCAAAATCCCTCAACTCAAAGAAAATTTGTGTTAGATTTTTTCTGCCCTTTTCTTAGGCACATTATTTTCTCTTTTTAAAGATTGAGATTATGATGTATAACAGTATCATGCAGTACTATTTGAATTCTAAAACTTTTATGAAGTATTAATAATTAAAACTGAACATAGGCTGCAAGGCTTACAGTGAAAATAAACAGGTTTTTTTCTTCCATGTCTAAACCTTAATATTTCATAAGTTTACTTATTATAGAAGATGAATATTTAGCACTCTTATATAATGCCAGTTTCTCTCTCCTTTAATATTATATAAGTTTCTGGTTAAATCAGCATTTAATGTTTGCCTTTATGATTACTATGAGTCACTGCTAAGCCCAGTGGTACATATGATTATGAGTCCTGGTTGATACTCTTCCACCTCATTCCTGGAATTTGCCTGGCTTTTCTTCATTTTTATCAACAGTTATATATTTGTATAGGTTCAAAGGAAATAATTTGGAAATTCAACCTGTTTTACAAGACTTACAATTTATTAGTCATTAGTGGAGGAAAACCTTTTTGAAGTAGAAAACACTATTATATTGCTTCAGCTTTGTGTGTTGAAACAGATGCCTACATGTTCTCAATTCTTTCCAGAATTGCCAAGTCCCCCCAAAATTCTTTGATGATTTATTATACATACTTCAAAGCCCTATTTTTCTTATGATAAATTTCCAGAACTAAACATGTTTTTAGGAGATATTGATGATGTACTTTGTCAACAGGAAAGGGGAAGAGAAGGGAGGGGAAAAAGGCAGATCTTTTTCTTGCTCAGCATTCATTTTCAACTTTTCTTCGGAGAGATTTCTTATATTCACTTTTCCATTAAGACTTATGTACATGTTCTGAGCAATAATCCTAAGTGCTCAAGTGGAGATGTCTGCTCATTATTACTGAGTATTGGGTCAAGGGCACTTCCTTGAGTATGCCAGTATTTTCTGGATTTTCCTTAACAGCTTCAGAATCCAAGTATCAAAACACTAAGAAAATCTGAAGCTGTTTTGTGCATTTTTGTGCATGTACCTCAAATGGATTTTCAATTTTTGAATCACATTAGCAGTTGGCTGATTCACTTTTTGTTTTATATCCAGCAAAATCATTTTTAATTTGTAATCTTTTTTCCAAACTTTTCATCTCTGCCATTTGTCAACATCTGGACATTACCTTTTATTGATACTATAGCATCAATACTGTTCCCTTTTTCCCCTTTCACTTTCTTTCAAGACTGGCTTGAGTTGCATGGTTTTCTCTTCCTTCTTCCCTTCATTTTGCAGTCTTCTAAATTTGATCTTCAACCAGAAGCATGCATAATTTTCTAATGGAACAGGACAATCTTTTCATGTACACTAAAAGAACAGTAAACCTCAGGGTATTTTGCATGTTTGGATATGTATCTGTCATACCCGAGTACTAACGCCGTGGTCATATGTATTGCAAGAGAGTAGAATACCCTTTTTTTTCCTATTTTCTCACTGGAGATATTAAAGTCATTGCAATCTATGTCTTGTTTTCCACACACACAAAAAATGAGTTTTCAATATCATAGTACTGGGGACAGCGTCTTGAAATTTTCTTTTTCTCGGCAGAAGTATTGCAAGCCTCTAGATGAAAATTGGAAATCCAGGAAGGCTGTGAAACAAGGAGGGCACTAGGTGCAGAAGGGGTGGTGCCCAGGGGAAAGGCTGGGCATCGAGAAGGGGCTATACCTCTGAGAAAGTGGTAGAGGTGGTAAGGATAGAAGCTGCTGCAGCACTGTTCAGAGCATCCAGTTGTCCAGCAGCGGGGACAGTGTTATCCAAAGACCCAACATGGTGTCAACCATGGAGTTGGGCACAGACACCATCTCACAGATGAAAAACTAGCTGCCTCAGCCATAGGACTTGCCAGCTTGGGAAATTCACTCACAAATGTCTTTTTGTCTTATTGTTCATTACCTCACTTTCCTATCTATTATTCTTTAGGTGCTATAATAGAACTGTAAAACCGTTATAAATGCTATTTTCTACATAATCAAAATCTAATATTTTACGATGGGAGAAAAATCCATGACTGGGCAATTATTTTATTATTTTATTTTGATTTATTTGATATGACCCCAGAAGCACCGGCAACAAAGGAAAAATAGACAAATGAGACTGTATCAAACTTAAAAAGCTTCTGCACAGCAAAGGAAACCAAGTGAAGAGATAATCTATGGTCTGGGTGAAAATATTTGCAAACCACACCTTTTATAAGGAGTTAATATCCCAAATATATAAAGAAATAAATTCAGTAGCAAGAAAACAAATAACCCAATTTATAAATGGGCAAAGGACTTGAATAGACATTTCTCCAAAGATGATATACTAATGGCCAACAGGTATATGAAAAAGTGTTCAACCCCACTAGGAAAATACAAATTACCAATACTTAGGAAAATGCAAATTAAAACCATAATGAGCTATCATCTCATACCTGCTAGGTTGGTTATTGCCAAAAAGACAAAAGAGCAAGTGTCAGTGAGGATGTGGAGAAAAGGGAACTGCTGTACACTAAAAATGTAAGTTGGTACAGCCATTATGAAAAATAGTATAGAGTTTTCTCTAAAAAACTAAGAATAGAGTTACTATATTATCCACCAATCCCACTTCTGAGTCCATACCCAACAACTGAAGTTACTGTGTTGAAGAGATATCTTCACTCGCATATTCAATGCAGCATTATTCACAATTGCCAAAATATGGAATCAACTTAAGTACCTACCAATGTATGAATGGATAAAAAATGTGGTATACATACATAATGGAATACTAGTCAGCTCTTATAAGGAAGAAAATTCTGTCATTTGTGACAACGTGGATGAATATGGAGAATGTTATGCTAAGTGAAACAAGCCAGGCACAGAAAGAAAAATTCTACATGATCTCACTTACATGTGTAGCATAAGGAAGTTGAACTCCTAGAAGTATAGGGTGGAATGATGGTTACCAGAGGCTGGGAGAAGTGAGAGATGGGAAGATGTTGGTTAAAGGGTACAAAAATTCCAGTTAGGCAAGAAGAATCAGATTGAGATCTATTATGTAAAATCGATAGATGGGAGGTGATGGACTTATTAGCTTGATTAAGTATATCAAAGTGATATCTATACTTCCATGTCTATTGTAGCACTATTCACAATATCCAAAATATGTAATCAATGAAAAATGCATCAACAGATGAATGGATAAAGAATCGGCATATGTACACAATGGAATGTTAGTTAGCCATAAAAGAGAATGAACTAGATGGAACTGGAGGCTATCATGTTAAATGAAATAAGCCAGATGCTGAAAGACAAATACTGCATATTCTCATATTTTGAAGCTAAAAGAGGAGATCTTATGGAGGTAGAAAGTAGAATGGTGATTACCAGAAGCTGGGAAGGGAAGAAGGATGGTAGAAGATGAAGAGAAGTTGGTTAAAGGGTATAAAAATACAGTTAGATAGAAGGTATAAGTTCTAGTATTTGATGATACAGTAGGAAAATTATAATGATAATGTATCGTATAATACAAAATAGCTGCAAAAGAAGAATTATAATGGCCCCAACACAAAGAAAAATATTTGAGGTGATGAATATCCCAGTTACCCCAATTGATCATTATACATTGCAGACAGGCATGAAAATATCACATGCACCCTCCAAAATATATGCCAATTAAAAATGATGTTTAGAAAGTAATTTATGCATATCTTAAGATTTTCAAGACCAAAAACACCCTTCAATGTTAAACTCAAGAGACTTTTCATTATTTTAATGCAATTCAATTGCATTAAAAGGAAAGCAATTAAGTATCCATTCTGTATAAAAAATTATGCTCCCAGAGCAGGAGATACAGAGATGAATAAGGCATAGTCCTGGCCTGAGAAGGGTCTTTCACGTTACTCTCACCAAGCAAATGAGTAACATACAGGACTAAAGATCTATAATAATCATAACGTTGTATTCTAGCAAATGATTACCAAAAATATTTTTCATGATTTATAGTCAAAAATTATTTTAAAAAGCTTGCATAAAATACTTAGCAATTTAGAAGTATGCTGCAATATGTACACCTTCCACTTATTACAGGTTGCCACAGAGTAACAGAGGTTCTGGGGGGAAAGACAGGCATAACCCTCCAACAACCAATAAATTTCAGAGATAAAATTATCTTATTTAGAAATCAATGCATGGCCTAATTCAGTTTACTTTACATCTAAAAATAGCTAGATTTAATCATTGTGTGATGTATACATATATCAAAATATCATGCTGTGCCCTGTAAACATGTACAATTATCGATTAAATAAAATTTTTGAAAAATGATTGCAAAAAATCCAGTGTTTTGTTTTCTTGGAGCCATCTCTCCAGGAGCCTTCAGTTTTTCTTCCACAGCTCACTGGATATTGATCTGCTAAGGTAATGCAAGCTTGTTAGAGTCCCACCAACTGTGATTCCAATAGATTTTCTCTAGGAATTTTGCTTTTAGTGATGTTGAGCAAGCCCTATCTCCAGTGTGGGATACAAGGGAAGAGAAAAAAGCCCAATGGCCAGCATTATTGGGGTGAGCTTGAGAAGGAATTGTGAGTCTCCCCATTCAGTGAGGAATATCTTCATTTCATCATTCCTCTCAATGTGGCAGTTGAGGGATCAACTCCTGTTGTGTTTAATGCCCTGAAATTTAGAGCTTCTCTGGCACAATGTTTCCTCAGAAAAAGCCTCCAGATTCCAGTGCTATTCTGGGATAAGTCGTCTCCAGGATTCATAGGAGAGGGAAAGGGGGTTGGGAGATTAATGAGTTCATTATACAGACTTTTTGAACAACTCCTTTATTTTCACCACTACGGCCATCTTCTGAGGCCAGTATCTTATCTGAAGCATTTTCTTGTCAGCAGACAAAATCAGAAAACTTTTCATGGCATTCCCTCTGCCAGAACTTGCTATTAGAAAGGAGAGAGAGGAGCTGATAACATTTGTTTCCTAGCTTTCAGAGATGTGTTGATATTTTTCCACTGTTGTCTCCTCTCCCATCTTCTGCCTGTTTCTTTACAGAACAGGATTAAAATGAGGAACAGGAATTCCTTAAAAGTATTAACCCCCAAAGACAAACCGTTCCAATTCAATATGTTTAAGCATAAATCTACTGGGTTTTGTGAGTTTTTACCTAGCAAAATTGTTTTAACTTAAGTTTGTATTTTGGAATACAAACAGCTTGACAGTTTACTTCTCAAATTAGTATATTTACTATTCCTCCCTCTTCCCTTCTCTTGTCTTCAGCAACCTGATTGTTATTGATTACCTTGTCTTTCTTAGCGTTAATGGTATAAAATTAAATATAAATGCTCTAATAGCAAACAATATGACCTCTCAGCTATAAAAGATGAGGAAATCAGCCTATGTATAAACTGATAATGTGGAAATGATCATTACTTCCCAGCATCCCTCTCCTTTTCATTCTATATTTATTGGTTACAAAATAGTATGTCAATCTCCAGATTTATTTGAAACAATCCTTCAAGTATATTTGATTTCATAAGTTCTTTTACCCTAGTTTTTCAGTAATTTTATCTGATTGAATTTCATATTTAATCGTTTCTAAAGAAAGGGTTCACTTCCTGAGATCTATAATGTTCATTTAAAAATATTTATAGGTATTTCTATAAACTTTTGTTGAAATAAGGACAAAGTACTCAAGAAAATAAAGCGTGACTCAAGAATTTTATATGCAGCAACTACTCTTCAAAAAGTAGTGAATATTGAGGAATGAAGGCAATCTTTTTATCTAGAAAGCTTTTAAACTAGAAGGCTATACCATGACATAGAAAGAAAGAGACACTCTCAATAAGATTATTATATTTTGATGATGAACATCCTATGTCCAAAACTAAAATGAATCTTTGGGCAGCCAGGCAAAACAACTGTCTTTCATAAGAGAAACAGAAAAAACTTGAAGCTATAAATTAATGCTTAATTTGAAGCCATTAAAAGTACTAAATAGTGGCCCAGAAGTAAAAGGATAAAAAGAATTTAAAAGGATGAAAGAGAAAAGAAATAGGGGAACTTCAAAACATGCACAATTTCATTTCTTTCCTATTCCTTGCTATAACTTCAGCAATGCCTGCCTTCTTCTAAATTTCCTCTTGTGTTTTTCCTTCCATTTAAAGTATGAGGTGGTAGAGCTCAGAAAATATCGGCCAGGCACAGTGGCTCTCGCTTGTAATTCCAGCATTTTGGGAGGCCAAAACGGGCAGATCGCTTGTGGTCAGGAGTTCAAGACCAGCCTGTGCAACATAGAGAAACTCCGTCTCTACCAAAAATATAAAAAATTAGCAGGGTGTGGTGGTACATGCCTGTAGTCCCAGCTACTCAGGAGGCTGAGGCAGGAAAATTGCTTGAACCCGGAAGACAGAGGTTTCAGTGAGCCGAGATCACACCACTGCACTCCATCCTGGGTGACACAGCGAGACTCCGTCTCAAAATAAATTAATTAATAAAATAAAATATCTTTCCTGAGTCAGTATATTTTCTGTGAGGTCTTATGCATCTACTTTTGCTATTGTTTGAGAGAGATAATTGCTTTACATTTTCTTTTTTAGGATAAAATATTTTAGTTTTATTTTATTTAAAATATTTTAGTGGCAATATTTTTCTCATACTAGTCTGCCACAAGATATTCCTATGTATTTCTTCTATTTTTTTTTTCATCTCTAAACAGGTCATGTGCTTTTTTTTGTTTGTTTGAGAAGGAGTTTCACTCTGTCACCCAGGCTGGAGTGCAGTGGCATAATCTCGGCTCACTGCCACCTCTGCCTCCCAGGTTCAAGTGATTCTTCTGCCTCAGCCTCTTGAGTAGCTGAGATTACAGGCACGTGCCATCATGCCCAGCAAATTTTTGTATTTTTAGTAGAGACTGGGTTTCACTATGTTGGCCAGGCTGGTCTTGAACTCCTGATCTCAAGTGATCTGCCCACCTCGGCCTCCCAAAATGCTGGGATTACAGGTGTAATCCACTGCGTCTGGCTACTGTTTCCTTTTCAATTACCAATTTTTAGTTCAGAAAAGCTTTTTTCTGTCAGTCAAAGTCAACTTAGAAGAAATGATCAATTTCTCAAAAAACAAAAGCTACTAAAACTCCATCAAGATAAAGATAATATGAGTAGCTGTATGATGATTAAAGAAATCGAATTTATAATTTAAAAGCTGATAAAGAAGAAATCTCCAGGGCAAAATGGTTTGCTGGAGAATTCAACCAATAATTTAAAGAAGAATTAACACCACTATTTCACAATCTCCTCTGTTTTATGAGGCCAGTTATTACCTGATACCAAACCAGAAAAAAAGTGCATGTTCTGCATTTATGGTCTTTATGCTTCCCACATTAAGTGAAACTGTTAGTTTTTTAAGGCTGCTATTTAAAAAAAAGTACCATCCACTGGGTGGCTTTCAACAGAAATGTATTCTCTCACAGCTCTGGAGACTAGAAGTCTGAAATAAAGATGTCAGCAGGGTCATGCCCCCTCTGAAGGTTCTAGGGAAAATCTGTTCCATGTGTTTTCTTATCTTCCGGTGTTAGCTGCAATCCTTGCTGATACTTGGTTTATAGACCTATAGCTCTAATCTCTCTTTGTTATCACTTGGCATTCTCCTTTGTGTGTGTGTTTTCCTTCTCCGGTAAGAACAGTCATTGGATTAGGACTCATCCTAATCCACTGAGGCCTTATTTTAACTTGATTACATTTTCAAAAATCCTATTTCCAAATATATTCAATTCATAGGTGCCAGGAGTTAATATTTCAACATATTTTTCTGGGGGACATAATTCAACCCATAGCACCATCTCAATAAGCAGAACTGCATTTGAAGAAAAGCTGTGTTTAACATGATTTTATTAATTAAAAAAAGAAGGGGCACAGATAGTTGATGCCAAATTTAAAGATTTACTTTTAACAGAAATCACATCTGTATAATCATGACGAACAACCAACATACTCCAAAATGCAATTACAAATGCAATCCTGTTATCAGGAGCAATGTTACTGTAAGCAAAGGAAATACAAACAGTTTTCCAGTTTCAGTTGCTTTATCTATGGTTTCAGTGATTGCTTACAACCATCTACTTGCAGTGCCTGAGTGGAATGTCATCAAAACAAGAGACTATTCATGAATTCCTTTCATTCTGACAGGCAGACATTTACTATCTCACTTCCTCCTTCACAGACTCACACTTTTTCATCTTCACCCACCAAACAGCAAGGGCATCTATCAGTCAAACAGGAAAACTGAACCCACTTCAAGGATTTGCAACAGATGAAATTTAACACAATAAATTGCTCACAAAAATAACAGAGGAAATGAGAAGAAAACATAGTGGTGAGGCAACTTAGAAATGAGCAAAAACAGGAACTGACTACAATTCTTTATTTTTTATTGCTGTCCATAACTTTATTGTCTTTATCTGAAAAATCCTTATAGAAAATTGGTTGGTTTA
This sequence comes from Sapajus apella, assembly GCF_009761245.1. Lineage (NCBI taxonomy): Eukaryota > Metazoa > Chordata > Mammalia > Primates > Cebidae > Sapajus > Sapajus apella. The sequence continues at coordinate 1,175,395 of NW_022437043.1, forward strand.
GCTCTCAGCAGCCCACTCCTGAGCTCTGAGGAAGCTTGCCTTCTTTTGAGCTACTTAACCTAGAGGGTCAAAGGAAAGAAGCAATTCTCAGAGCCCAGGGGGAGTTGAAAGAGGCCAGAAACATAGCAGAAGGTGGGTTTCAGGAAGGAATGGAACCATGGCCAAAGCAGTACCTAAGGCTAAGAAGGAGACGGAGAGAGATCCTAACTTTCCCACCCTCCAGTTGCTAATCTCTGACCTTTGTCTCCTCTTGGTCAAAGCCAGCCAGAAATCACCTTTGCAGAGGCCATGGGGATGCAGCCTTATGAGGAAGGGCTGAACAATTAAAGTGCAAGAAGTCTGTAGGGAAATAATGCCCAGGTCCTGCACATCTTACTCTTCTCACCAAACTTTACTCAGGCAACTCTTCTACCAGTGACACTTTTTATATTGCCTTTTTATTGGCACTTATGATGTCTAATATTCTACTGCTTACGTGTTTGCTGCTAGGTAGAAGGAAGATAGTTCATATTTGTTGAACCCTGAAAACAAACATACCCAGATAATGAATTCATTGTTAAGTAGCTAGGAATCACAGTTTAATATGCTATCATATAAAAACTGCTTGTGAGTTGCTATAGGTGTTTAGGAGTTTGTTTTTGCTGTTTTTTAGTAGAATTTAGTGGAATGGATTAGGATTTGGAAATGGAATGGGAACATATTTTTCTTATTTAAAGTAGTAGCTCCTGCATTTCCAAAATTCTCTACCAGCAAGTTTTGGGAAACAAATTAAGAGTCAGAAAATAAGAGATGCATGGACTTGCCTTAATCTGCTAACAAGTTTTTCAAATCAGGTCTGTAGACTCCTCTTTCTAACTCTTGATTTATATTTTATTTCTTCCAAGATTTTAAAGATACCTATAGCCTAGACATTTTCTACTTGGATTTATGCTAAACCTTGCTTGTTTTTTTGTTTTGTTTTGTTTTTTTGAGACAGGGTCTCACTCTGTCACCCAAGCTGGAGTGCAGTGGTGTGATCTCGGCTCACTGCAGACTCTGCCTCCCAGATTCAAGCGATTCTCGTGCCTCCATTTCCTGAGTAGCTGGGACTACAGGTGTGTGCCATCATGCCCAGCTAAATTTTGTATTTTTAGTAGAAGCAGGGTTTTACCATGTTGCCCAGGCTGGTCTCGAACTCCGGACTGCAAGTGATCTGGCTGCCTCGGCCTCCCAAAGTGCTGGGATTACAGGTGTGAGCCACTGCACCCGGCCCTTACACAGCTATTTTCAAACACTGTGACTATACTACCACCAATATGACACCTTTCAAGCCTCACACTTGAATTTCTCCAGCTGGGTTAAAAGCCATATCCCACACTAAGAGAATGTGACATAGTCTTGGCCACAGACTGGGTTCCAGAGGGAGAGTATCTGGAAAATGTGGTCTAAAGAACTGCCACAGAGCATACTTGAAGAAGTTGAGTAGGAATATATTAGAGACCAAAAAATGTCAAACCCTGGCTTTCTGCTAATATGTAGTTCCTCGTTCCATAGACCTCAAGTCATTTTCATGTGCTAGGGAGAAAGATGACTAACACAGTTATCTGCCTCTTAAAAGTTATTATATCTAGTAACAGACTCCATTATATTGAATTTTAATGATGGATATGAAGTATTTACCAAGACCCGTGGCAATACAAAACAAATGTGTGATGGTGCTGCATGAAGCAGAAGGTATTCTGGCACTTGAGGTCTATGTATTCTCTAAACATGACCAAACTGCTTGATAGGCTGCCAGGTATTATCTAGTCCACTCTTAGGTGTTAAAAAGTCTCACTGGGCTGTTCATGCTCAATAATATGAACATGAATATGAGCAAGGATATGACAGCTGAGGCTGTCATAGGATCCAGAATTTACATCAAAAAAGCTAGACATTTAGAACAATATGTTTTCATATTAGATCTTGGGATGTGATGCAGGTTTTCCCAAGGCCCTGTGGAGCTCTGTCAGAAGCACAAAACTACTTACAGAGAACAGAAGAAAGCTTCTTGGTGAGGACCAAATACTAACAGATTAAGCAAGCCCAAAATAAGTGAACATAGGATGGCTCCTGAGAAGTGAGGTACCTCAGCTTCTAACACTTCAAATTTGGGGATCCTATTCCTTCTCGGGTGATAGAAGATTGGCCCATGCTATCAAATCCCAAGTACTCCTTCAGAGTAAGAAGCAACTCACAAAATGTACTTGAGGTTAACAGTGGATATTCAACTTAGGTGATTAATTTCCTTAGATTAAGGCATCCCAATACTCCAATATAAAAATAAAAACAAAATGCCAATGCCAATTTCCTGGCTTTTACATTGTACTAGAGTTATGTCAATGTTACTATTAGGAGAAATGGATGAAAAGTACACGGGACACTCTGTTCTCTTTTTGCAACTTCCCAGGAGTCTATGATTACTTAAAAAAAATTTTTTTTTGAAGTCAAGTAATAGAGTCAGAGATCTTGTCCAAAGTCATAGATCTTTTTTTTTAATTGAGACGGAGTCTTAGTCACCCAGGCTGGAGTGCAATGGCACGATCTCAGTTCACTGCACCCTCCACCTCTCAGGTTCAAATGATTCTCCTGCCTCAGCCTCCCAGGTAGTTGGGATTACAGGCACCTGCCACCACGCCTGGCTAATTTTGTATTTTTAGTAGAGACCAGGTTTCACTATGTTGGTCAGGCTGTCTCAAACTCCTAACCTCAGGTGATCCACCTGCCTTGGCCTCCCAAAGTGCTGGGATTACAGGCGTGAGTCACCGAGCCTGGCTCCAAAGTCATAGATCTTTTAAAAACTTATAATTAGATCCTAGGATAGAATAACTTATTTAACTAGCCTTATTAAATATGCTACCACAGTAGAGATCACCTGGACCCATGAGCTACAAGCCAAAATAAGCAATCTATTACATTAGGGGTTCTTAATTTGAGGGTCTGTAATATCCGTGGTGTTTTTGAGCTTGATTTAGAAAGCATTTATCTTTATTTTTTAGTAACCTCCAACTTAAATTTAATAATTCCTTTAGCTAATACATTGAAACCACAGCGCCATTAGCAGAACCTGTGAATTGGTCACTATAGAAATCAGCTATTTTCATTTCACATTACCTTGTTGCAGATTTCAAATTATAACTTGTGCTTAACATTATTTCAAAACTATGGTAGTAAATAGACTAGCTACCAGATCTTATATGACCGCTCTCTTTGTGTCTACAGATAGTAAAAGGAAGTCGCTCAACTCTGGGTCAGTAATATATTCAGCTGCTAAACAACAAAGTAGAAAGTTATTTCGTGGGTAATCACGGCAGTTGTGTTGCTTTCTAGTACTCCCTATCTACATTTTTTTTTCTTTTTTTTTTTTTTTTTTTTTTGAGATAGAGTCTTGCTGTGTCACTAAGGCTGGAGTGCAGTGGTGCCATCTCAGCTGATTTTCCTGCTTCAGCTTCCTGAGTAGCTGGGACTACATGCCACCATGCCTGGCTAATTTTTATATTTTTAATAGAGATGGGGTTTCACCTTGTTGGCCAGGCTGGTCTCCAACTCCACACCTCAGGTGATCTGCCCACCTTAGGCTCCCAAAGTGCTGGGATTACAGGCATGAGCCACCGTGCCCAGCCTACAAATTTTTTTAAATTTATTCACTAAAGGTGGTGAGTCATTCTTGTTAAGTTTTTACAAAACTAGCACTCAAATAAGAGCTCTTAACTCTTCATAAGGCAGCATGACTTTCCTAACAGAGAGTACACAGACTACAAGGGAGGACCAGGCAAGTTCAAACACATCTAACAGTTGCAGTAACTTCGAATAACACATTTTAACAGTTATTACCAACAGATTAAACAATGATGTAGGTAGGTCATGCACAAGGTAAATATGAATAACAGTGTTTTATTTTTCTTCTTATACTCTTTTTGCACACTATTAGGAAATAAAGATATATACAAGGGCACATACAAGGTATTTTATAGGGGGCATTTATGTATTATTCTGTGAAAACACCCCACATTTAAAATATAACTTTTGAAGGAAAACCAGTCACACTTGTAAATTATTTTCCTAGGAAGGCACAGAAAGCTACATAACTACAATACTGGGAGGAGTACTTTACCAGGATGAAGCTACAAGTCAAAATTCTGTTCATTTCTTTGAAGAAGGATAGTTGTTAACACCTGGAAACACTACAGAACTTTTTCAGAAACTCTTTCTTCCTTAAAGGCGAAATTCAATCAGGGATTCATAATCTTTTTGTAAATATAAAACTGTATCAAAGATCTTGGCCTAGTCAAAGATGATCTATTGATTTTTTAAAAAAATAATGGCTTTGAGATACAATTCACATAAGAATAACCCATTTATGCTGTACAATTCAATGGTTTCTTAGCATATTCACAACGTTTGGCAACCATCATCCCCTATCTGATTTCCAAACACTTCATCACCCCCGAAAGAACTCCCATACCCATCAGCCAGCAGTCGTTCCTTTCTCCCAGCCGCTGGAAACCACTAATTATTTTATTTCTATAGATTTATTCTAAACCTGTCATATAAGTGGAATAATCCAACACGTAGCCTTTTGTGCTTCCTTCACTTAGCATTATGTTTTCAAGGTTCACTCCTTTTATCACCAAGTAATATTCCATTGTATAGATACATCAGATTTTGTTTATCCATTCAGTTGGACATTTGGGTTGTTTCCACCTTCTTTGAATAATGCTGCTATGAACACTTATTTACATATTTTTGTTAGACACATTTTATTTATATGCATATTTATTTATTTTTTGAGGGGAGTCTCACTTTGTCACCAGGCTGGAGTGTAGTGCACGATCTTGGCTCACTGTAACCTCCACCTCCTGGGTTCAAGTGATTCTCCTGCCTCAGCCTCCTGAGTAGCTAGAACTACAGGTGCGAGCCACCACATTCAGCTAATTTTTGTATTTTTAGTAGAGACGGGGTTTCACCATGTTGGCCAGGCTGATCTCAATCTCTTAACCTCGTTATCTGCCCACTTTGTCCTCCCAAAGTGCTGGGATTACAGGCATTAGCCACCGTGCCCAGCCTAGACACATTTTAAATTCTCTTAGTATATATCGAATAATAGAGTTGCTGGGTCATGTGATAAGTCTGTATTTAATATTTTAAGGAACTACCTAACTGTACTCCATAGCAGTGGTGCCATGTTACATTCTTAGCAGCAGCGTATGAAGGTTCAATTCTGCGCAACCTTGCTAACACTTGTTATTGTTTGTTTGTATTTTAGCCATCCAGGTGGGTATGAAATGGTATTTCATGGTGATGTTGATTTACATTTCTCTAATTACTAATATAGAGTATCTTTTATTTATTAGCTAATTATCTTCTTTAGATTTTTCTATTCAAATCCTTTGCTCATTTTTAAGTTGGGTTAATTTCTCTATTATTGACTTATAAAAGGGCCTATCAATCTTAGTGTGAATGTTTTTCTATAACTGGACTTTTTTTTTTTTTTTTTTTTTGGTGGGGTTTTACTCATTTTTCCCCGGCTGGGGGGCAATGGCCCGATTTCGGGTCCCCCCAACTCCCGCCTCCTGGGTTCAGGCAATTCTCCTGCCTCAGCCTCCTGAGTAGCTGGGATTACAGGCACGCACCACCATGCCCAGCTAATTTTTTGTATTTTTAGTAGAGACGGGGTTTCACCATGTTGACCAGGATGGTCTCCATCTCTTGACCTCATGATCCACCCGCCTCGGCCTCCCAAAGTGCTGGGATTACAGGCTTGAGCCACCACACCCGGCCTATAACTGGACTTTTAACTCAAAAACCTTTGGTGAATTCAAATGTTTCTGCCTCTCAATGTGAGTTAAAGAACCTTTAATTTATTGTGAATCAATATATTTGTGAAATGTAGATTTTTTTTTTCTATCCTTGTATCCATTAAACAAAAAAAATCAGAACTGATGTGGACAACTAATTGGATATCCATATCGTCTTGTCCAAAAACTATCCCCAACTTAATATCCTAATTCCAGCTAAACAGTGTTCACACTGATGTCTTTAAACTTTAACCTGCCTGTGCTTAATAAGTATCATCTTCTTACTTAACTCATTAAGGTATATTTTTATATCATGAGTTTGTTTTAAAATTGATACTTTTTCCCCCCATTTATTTATTTTATTGCATTTTAGGTTTTGGGGTACATGTGAAGAACATGCAAAATTGTTGCATAGGTACACACATGGCAGTGTGATTTGCTGCCTTCCTCCCCATCACCTACATCTGGCATCTCTCCCCTTGCTATCTCTCCCATACTTTTAATTATTCTCTTTAAAATCTCAAGTGTTTTATTTTAGAACTTTATACACATTATACTGTGCTGCCCACAAGCTGCCAAAGTGGTCCATGCAAAACAAACAGTCAAAAAAAATGCAAAGCTGCAACTGCAGACAGGAGCACACTTTCCAAAGGGCAGAAAGAATCATTGCAGCATCTTAAAAAATGGTACACTGAACCACATAGCTAGTGACAAAGAGCCTCTGGCTTTTTTCTATTTCCATCTAACACTGCACACTGGAATAAGCAATATTGCTGATTTGGTTAGGAGCAAAAGGCAAGGCAAAACCTTTGGCTTTTCTTAAAGATGCAAACAAATCAATATTTGGGAGATAGCTTGTTTGTAATTACTACAATCAAATTTGGAAAGCAGATCCTTAGGTCAGCCCAAAATGGTAATGTCTGCACAGCTACATTTGATTTTTCGGAAAAACCTCATCTTCTTTAAGCAGTAGCACTGTAACAGAATTGGTATAAGTTTGTGAATCTTCACTGCTATCTTATGAATGTGAGCAAGATGAGCTTTTCCAACTAAGTCAGATGGTAGAAATACAAGTCAAAGCTTCTGGGATCTAAGGCACCTAACTGATTTTTACCCACTCCAGTAAAAATCCTATAGAGAAGAGCATGACAGTTCTCACTTGCTCTGTGCCTAGAGCATCTGGAAGCTGCAGGCAGGTTCTTTGGAAAACCCCAGGATCTGGACTCCCACATACAGGATATAGACATCTGAAGAAGAGATTCTCTGTGATTTAATCAACAAAGCCTTCATTTTATTGTCTCAGAAACAAGGAGAACTAGTCACACAGAATGAAAGTTTGCACACTAGGAAAACTAGATACTCAGAAAATAAAGGAGAGAGAGAGAGGAGGACCTCCTACTGAGGACATGATTAGATCTCCCCTAAATTCTCTAACTTTATTAAGACAAATAGCTAACACACACCGGGCTTAAAACCTAGATGACCGGTTGATAGGTGCAGTAAACCACCATGGCACACGTATACCTATGTAACAAACCTACACATTCTGCACATGTATCCTGTAACTTAAATTTAAAAAAAAAAGAATCAGAATTATATCTTGGATAAGTTAGCATAAATTAATGCCCTAGCTCTAAGTTAATGATTTTGGAAAAAGAGTATCCATTTCAATCATTTGTGCACCTGCTCTCTCAGGTGCTAGACACTTCAGTTACAAAGACAAATGGCTCTTGTTGACCTCCAGGATTTTGTAGTCTGGCATTTGACACATTTAAGCATGTCAAACTCAACACTTTCAAAATAGAACTCTTCAGAGTCCTTATGCAGTACCTAGCCCTCACCCCATCAGGTCTTACTCATCTCAGCCATTGTCACCATATGCAATTCCAACAAGAAGTCTAACAGACCTTTGGGAGACCAGGACAAACGAGAAATGAAACGAGATGACCTCAGTTTGAAAAGCAAGAGATTCGTATGTTCATTGCAGCCCTGTGTACAATAGCAAAGATCTGGAACCAACTCAAATGCCCATCAATGATAGAATGGACAAAGAAAATGTGGTACATATACACCATGGAATAGTAGGCAGCCATGAAAAACAATGAGTTTGTGTCCTTTGTAGGGACTTGAATGAATCTGGAAACCATCATTCTCAGCAAACCGACACAAGAACAGAAAGCCAAACTCCTCATGTTCTCACTCATAAGTGGGTGTTGAACAATGAGAGCACATGGACTCGGAGAGGAGCAACATACACTGGGGGCAGTTGAGGGGGGTAGAGGAGAGACAGTGGGGTTCAGGAGGGTGGGCAGGGATAACATGGGGAGAAATGACAGATATAGTATGCACCTAAAGTAAAATAAAGTTATTAGGACAAAGATAAAAATATATTTTTATATATATTTAAAAAAAAAGCAAGAGATTTATTCTGAAGATGGACACTGAAGTTGTATCAATCAAATGCAGAATTCAAGAGGTAGCCAACCAATTGTCCATTACATCCAAGGTCTGGTACATATTCAAATTGATTATACTGACCAGGTAATTTCCTAGGCTCAAGATCTGAGCATGATTTCCTTCCTCATTTCCTTCCTCCCCTCCCAACACCCCCACCCACAAGATAGTGCTAACTCTACAGGTTTCTCCCAGTTTGTAAGTAAATTAGAAGTGATAGAAGGCTTCAGCTTCAGGAACCAGAGTTGCCTCTTTCTCTCCCATTACAAGCCCATTCATTGATCAGTTGGATTAGATGAAGCCAACCCCACAGATTCTAGGGCTTCAGTGAAAACAGGGCAGCTCTGCAACTCAGCTGATCCTGTAAAGACTAGCACTGCAGAGAAACCACCAGGTCAGAAATACTAGCCCTATAATCTCAAACAGTAACTGCTCTGATGCTACAGTGCCCATGTTGGTTTCATCCTAGACTATTTCTTGTCAATACCACCCACTTGTCCAGCTGTTCTGTTCAGCTATAACTAAATATGGAAATGCAGAACTCAAAATTCATAGGGAACAGAACAGCAACATTCTTCAGGTCCCAGCTCACTAAGGAAGGGGAACATGGGGCAGACTGAAAGCTCTGGTCATGAAGTATGGTAACACACAGAGAAGCAATGGATCTTTCATCAGATACGTGCCCTATGCATATGTATTATTGGGCAATGGCATTGGCTCAGTTATTAAGTCCAGGAAGAGGTATAGCAATTCTTCTCATAACATCACAAACTCTTAGAAACTGTGACTTTGTACCAAACAGTATATAACAAGACCAATTTGACCATAGGCTAATTGACATAAACAAGAATTAAGTTCCCATAGCATACTTCTGGTCACAAAAAATATCAAACTTCCAAATAAAACCAAACCACTTCTAATATTAAACACTGAAATAAATGTGAGCCATACATACATTTAAGAAACATTAAGAAAAATAGAAAAATAGGATAAGTATTTACCTGCTTATTCCAGTTTGGAATCAGGTGGCCAGAGCCTGTCCCGGCAGCTGAAGGCACCAGGGAGAAACTGTAGATAGGATGCCATTCCATCAAAGGGCACACTCATAAACACACCCACTCACACTGAAACCATGTAGACACACCAATTCACTTCACATACACAGCTTTGGGGTGTGGGAGGAAACTGAAGTCCCTGGAGAAAACCCAGGCACACTTGGGAAGAATGTGCAGACTCCACACAGACAGTGGCCCTGGCTGAGAATCAGTGATTGTCATCAACATTATAACAAAATAATGTCAAATGAAATGACATTATTTGAGGACCTCCTGTACATGGAGTGAAGGAAGTGGTGATCCAGCCCAATGGCTGCTCAGCCTCTAAGTAAGTAGATTTGAGAATGGCTAAAGGTCTGCTACCTTTTCCTCTCCACACACATTTGCATCTACCTCCACTGAACAGGAGATGGGAACCTGCAACCAGCTATGTTCATGTTAGCACTTATGAAGGGTCAAGTCATGCTGCAGAGGCTTCTAGAATATGGCACCCAAGGCTCAGAAAGCTTTTTCCCCCGCTGCTAGGAAGTACCTGACCCAGTAGACATTGACCAGCAAGACCCTACATTCTATCTCCCATCCTCATGCTCTCATTTCATCCTTCTGAGAAATGTGGATGAGTAAACCTGTCTCCAAGTCAACATGATGATTAATGAAAGAGAATGAGCATATTCGTGACTCAAACCTTGGTCCAACAGGCCAGCAGCAACCATAAGCCACTTGTTGATGGATATCCCCCTGCTAAAGGGAGGGTAATATCTCACAAGACTACTCCTGTGTAGCTACCCAAAGATAAGCAAAATTTTGTTTTACTTTACTGAGACTTTGGCATTAGGATCTTTCCAGCTATTAACCTCATCAGCACTACTACCAGATCCACCCACTATTTTTGCAGTTGTGCCACCAGACCTATCTATGTGTCCCACAGTGCCCTTCTCCTCATATTCAGGATTTCAAGTGCTCTATTGCTACAAATACTACAAACACAGAGACAAGGGAGTTGCCTCTACATTTTATATAACTGCACAAGTAGCTTAGATCCCAGCAGCTATAGCAAAGGGAGACTCACTTGGGAAGCCAGAGTTTGTTGATAGTAACTTGCAGCAGGAGTTATTCCAGGGCTTGGCTAATGGAGATTCAATCTCTGCCACATGACTGAGATCAGAGTGTTGCCCATGCCTTAATTACTCTTGATCCTTCAAATCTGGAGGTCACGGATCTTCGGTAAACTATACCTCTGTGATAACCCTAGCTTTGCCAGCCCTCAGGAAGGACTTTCAGCTGTTACTAAAACTGAGGCAAGCAATCTGGCTTGGGCAATAAATGAATTCCTACCCACAGCAAAGACAAAATCCAAGATTATGGATGCAGTTAGGGCAGTTTACCTGGGCATTGTCTTCCTGAGACCCTGCTCCGAGAGGCTTGTGTTCGCCTCTTCTTTTGGACACACCTGGAATACAGAGGTTCCTAGTGATTTCACCTGACATAATAGGTAACCATTGAGAAACTCTTTACAACACCTGAAATTGACTTAGAACAAGATGTGGGAAACTTGAAAATCTTACACTCTTCCAAGCTTTGGACACCCCTAGGTTTTGGATAAATTTTCCTGTGGCAGTTGTGACACTATCTGGTGGACATCAAAGAAATGCTATTTTTCAGACTTAACACAGGTACCACATTTACTCCAGCCACCAACTTTTTGCTTAGTCAAACTTTGTAACTCCATGGAAACCACTTTATTTCCAACCCAAGCCACATTTTATGGATAAGCTCAATGCTCTCCAACCAAACCTACATCCATATCTCCTCCCCTATTAGTCTCAGGCTTAAAAGGTACATTAGTGCAGTTTGAGGAATATCCATGCAATTTCCTTTCCCACAAATGGCATGAGTACTGAACCTAATTGACTTTAGTGAGCAATTGCCCACCCCTAAAACAGTTCCATGTTAACTACAGTCTCTACCCCTCAGACATCTACCATTGAATGCTTATCAAATAGGCAGTACCTGGAAGATATGAATCCTCCCCAATATCATGAGACCTAGGGGTCCACAGCTGCCACCAGTCATCTGGCCTCCTCACATTAACAGGCTTTGTAGCTCAGAACTTCTTGGATTTTTTAACTAGTTACCCTTGTGAACTGACTGGATTCTCCTCCATCCGATTTGGCATTTGACTTTTTTTGTTTGTTTTGAGACGAAGCCTCCCTCCGTTGCCTAGGCTAGAGTGCAATGGAGCAATGTCGGCTCACTGCAACCTCTGCCTCCCGGGTTCCTGTGATTCTCCTGCCTCAGGCTCCCAAGTAGGTGAGATTATAGACACCTGCCACCACGCCCAGCTAATTTTTGTATTTTTAGTACAGACGGGGTTTCACCATGTTGGTCAGGCTGGTTGCAAACTCCTGACCTCAGATGATCCACCTGCCTTGGCCTCCCAAGGTGTTGGGATTACAGGCGTGAGCCACTGTGCCTGGCCGGCATTTTACTTTTTAACTAGCCACTTACCTTTAAGACTTCTTACATTTCAGTTTGGAAAAGCGTGAAGCACTGCTGGTTACTAGTCCAGGCCTCCCTCTGCTTCCAACAGTAGCTGGCCCTCCTTTGGAACCACTCTGGTTTACCAGCCACACTAACCTCCCTATATAACCAGCCTTTCACAGCCTTTCTGGTCTCTTGTCCAATAGGTCTCTTACTATGGGTCCTCTCTTGTTTGAGGACCCAGGATCTATCACAACATGGTCACAGCTGAGCTGAGCCCCTATCCTGAGACAAGACTACTGATAGGTTAACGTCACCCGGTGGGTACCTTAAAGAGTATCCTTGTGTGAATGGCCAGTGAAATTCAGAACCACACAGCGCCCTCACATGGTACGGAGTAGTCAGGCACCTGGGTAAACCTTTTTAAAGTAAACCTGACTCAGCTACAGGGGCCTCTGGGATCCAAATAAGAAAGTCTGCAAAGTTTCGGGATTCAAGAGAACTTGTGCATACAGAGTGAAACAATCTACACTTTCACAGACTGGTAAAAAGACTTGCACAAGATAACACAAGTTAGAAGCAAAGTCAGGGGCCTTGCAGGCTAAATACCTTAAAGGCTATGACTTTATTATTATTATTAATATTTTTTTGGAGACGAAGTCTTGCTCTGTCACCCAGGCTGGAGTGCAGTGGTGCGACCTTGACTCACTGCAGCCTCCGCCCCCCAGGTTCAAGTGATTCTCCTGCCTCAGCCTCCTGAGTAACTGGGACTACAGGAATGTGCCACCATGCCCGGCTAATTTTTTTGTGTTTGTAGTAGAGAGGGAGGGATTCCCCATATTCGCCCCACTGGTCTTGAACTCCTGACCTCATTATCTGCCCACCTCAGCCTCTCAGTGTTGAGATTACAGGCGTGAGCCACTGTGCCCGGCCCAACTTAATTATTTTAATCTCAATTTTTCTCCACAGGTAGTTGCTTAGGTATTTTCAAATAGCATGTACGTGTTTAAGAGGTAGAGGAAGTCGCTTGTGGGAAACAATTCAAGTCTGAATCAAGATTTTTTAGAATGATTTAAAGAGTGGATAGAAAAAGTAGTTAAGTTTTCTAGTTTGTTTGCAGACATAAGAGGAGAAATAAGAACAGAGATAAAACCAAAGGAATTGCCAAGAAGTAAACTTTAGCCGTTTAGCAGTCACAGGCATGGGACCCTCCCTAGCAGTGTGTGGCCAAGGAAAGGCTTTATATCATGAGTGAAGCTATCCTTCCAAAGTTTAACTCATTTGATTGCTTAAGATCTTTTTCAGGTTATAGCCAAGATTGAGAAGTTTGTTGAATGCCATTTTCCAAGGAGACCCATGTCTAGATGTATTATTACTTTGTTGTTGTTGTTTTTTGTTTTTTGTTTGTTTTGATACAGACTCTTGCTCTGTCACCCAGGCTGGAGTGCAGTGGCGTAATCAACCACTGCCTCTCAGGTTCAAGCAATTCTCCTGCCTCAGCCTCCTGAGTAGCTGGGACTACAGGTGTGAGCCATCTGACCCAGCTAATTTTTGTATTTTGAGTAGAGACAAGATTTCACCATTTTGGCCAGGCTGGTCTCAAACTCCTGACCTCAAGTGATCCACCCGCCTCTGCCTCCCAAAGTGCTGGGATTACAGGTGTGAGCCACGGAGCCCGACCAGATCAACTTCCTCATTCTTAACTGGAAGATTAAACCAGTTGTGCAGGAGGACAGGCAACTTAGAAAACAACCTGAAACAGCAGCCTTCAAGAGACTCAGCTCTCTTTTCCTCAGAAAGATTCTTACACTGGTGCTTTCTCAATGAATTTTTTTTTTCTGGAAAACCAACCAGCGTATTGACCACCTATCTTAGTTCAAGAGGCTAAAACCACCAGGGACAAACCCATAGTCCAACAAGGTCAGGTTTATTGACCCATTGCAATAAGGAAGACTGGACAACAGAGGAGTGTTAGAGAGCAGCTCTCCCCAAAGGACAGGGTGGTTATTTTAGGGTTTGGGAGAAGGTAGAGTTTAGGTAAATAATGGGCTCAAAGCAAAGCAGGCCAATGCATAAGGGAGTCAATATCGAAACTAGTCTGCAAAGTAGCCTCAAGCTCCTGTGTCCTTGAAGATTACAAAGCTAAGGAAGATGTGGAACACTGTATTCTGTGCCCACTTTTCTGCACCTGGGTTGGAATGCCAGGCTGCTTCTCTCTGTCACAGCAACTCAGATCCTCTAGGCAAGAGTGGGGAATTTAATGTTACTGTTCTCATTTTAAACTCTTAAGTTTCTGATAGTCTATGATTTTGGAGAACATGTTTCTCAGTAAAAACACAATAAAGAAGGAGGTGCTTATGACATATACAGCTGCAGTGACTTGAAAACATATTCTTTCCTGATAATGGACAGCTGGCTTTATTTGTATCTGAGATTGTACCAACTTGATGAATGCAAGGCAGATTTTTACCGCCTGAATGTAAGCTAGTTTTTACTGTATCACATTCAAGCAGGGCCTTTCCACTGCCCATCATTTGTTTGCCAAGTGTTTTTTTTAAAATGAAGTATTTGTCAACTCTCATTGGGTCTAAGTTCTAACAGTACCGCAAGTAGGAAAACCTGAGGTCATTAGTGCTTTGCAAATGAGAAAACCCAGGATAAAAAGCTTACATGAAGCTGGGTGCAGTGGCTCACACCTGTAATCCCAGCACTTTGGGAGGCCAAGGCAGGCAGATCAAGACCGTACTGGCCAACATGGCAAAACCCCATCTATACTAAAAATATAAAAAAATTAGCTGGGCATGGTGTTGCGTGCCTGCAGTCCCAGTTGCTTGGGAGGCTGAGGCAGGAGAATTGCTTGAACCCCGGAGGTGGAGGCTGCAGTGAGCCAAGATCGTGCCACTGCACTCCAGTCTGGTGACAGACTAAGATCCTGTCTAAAAAAAAAAAAAGCTTGCTTGACCCCTAACCATATTGAAAACGCAAACTCATCCATAAACAAAAGTTAGACTAGGGAAACCTTATAAATGTAACTGACTGAGCAAGAGTCTAGAAAATGGTGATCAGAATAAAAGAGAACTAGGTGTTCTAGTTACATTACAACAGAAGAACGTTTCCAGTGAAAACAGCTAGAGTTAAAATAGTTAACCCCTTGCTGACAATGAGAAGCCTTTTATTATTGCCTCTTTTTATGATTTCATTAAAAAAAGCCCCATACTGTCAGATTACTTTTGGCCAAATGACTTCATAGCCAAAGACAAATAACACTTAAAAGTCCCTAACATTGGAATGTGATTAAAATGTGAGGCCATTTCTAGAGTTAAAGATAAGTAAGCACACAAAGACTCCCCAGAACACGCAGGGCAGTTCTGCTGTAACTTAGGCTGGTTTTGAGTTAAGACCAAGAACTTGCTTGGTTAGAAAAAATAAGCAGTCTCATTTCTACTTGGCCACTTACTAACTCTGTATCCTTGAGAAATTGCACATCTAAAGCTTAAGTTATTTAAGCCACAGAGGACAGAACATTCACCGATGAGTGATAATCGGATCACTCACTGGGATGCTTAACAATGAAGTGAGAACAAAAGTGGGAAAGCTTTGTGAAACACAGAGCACTGTACAATGTAAAATATTATTGCTGATAAGTCAAGATTCTGGTCTATTTGAGGCAAGTATTAAATCCATGAAGAAAGCTGAGGAGCACCAATTTCATGATAAGTCCTACAGTGACAGAAATAATCCAATGGTGGACTCCTAAAATTCCCTCTTAGCTCCCTGAGTACATAGTAAGAAATCACTTTTAGAAGTTGTTAGGGTGTTTTCTGAAAAATTCTCTTGATTCAACTCACAGTTCCAGGACTTTTAAAGTTAATTGCACTCAGAGGAAAATTGGCATATGGGGGAACAAAAAACAGAAGCCAACAAGAATGTAGTGTTTCAAAGCCTTGTTCTGTGGTTGCCTCATACAGTGATAGTCTCTAAAAAACAAAGTACCTTAAATAAAATGTTAATGTCTTGTTTCTCATCTGGCCCAAGTAGTTGTTATTAGTCAAGCAGAGCTGTCTAGTTTATTTACTTATTTATTTATATTTTGAGACAGAGTCTCATTCTGTGGCCCAGGCTGGAGTGTAGTGGCATAATCTCAGCTCCCTGCAACCTCTGCCTCCTAGGTTCAAGAGATTCTCCTGCCTCAGCCTACCAAGCAGCTGGGATTACAGGCATCCACCACCACTCCCGGCTAATTTTTGTATTTTTAGTGAAGATGGGGTTTCATCATGTTGACCAGGCTGATCTCGAACTCCTGACCCCAGGTGATCTGCCCACCTCAGCCTCCCAAAGTGCTAGGATTACAGGTGTGAACCACCACCCACGGCCCTTTTGAACTTTTGGCTCAGAGATATTCTTCTTGGAAAATCAGAGCCGTCAAAAGCCTAATGTAGAAAAAATTAATGAAATTCTAATAAAGTTTGTGGTTTAATAATGTTCTGCCAATGTTTATTTCTTAATTTTGAGAAACATACCATGGTATGTAAAAATGCTTATATTAGGGGTAGCCAGGTGGGTCCACAGGAGCTCTCTGTATTTTCTTTGTAACCATTCTTTAAATCTAAAATTATTTCAACATAAAAGTTTATTAACCAAAAAAGTCTACTGTATTCTCAGCATTATGTTCCACAAAGTGATGGCCAGCCTTCAACAGCTGGATATATTCTTGCTCTGTCAGCTATACATCCTCTAGAGTCAATTCAGCAATATAAGGGAGTTTTCCAGGCAGCATCCAGTACAGACTTCTTTGATGAAAAGGAGAAATATCTCTAAGAATAGAGGTTTGTTCATGATGGGAAGGAACGTGGAACTCTGCAAGACTTGTTGCTACCTGCCTGTCTCACTCCCACCCCTATGGCCGCTGGATTCTGGAGTCCATCTAAAGGGCCTCAGGAGGACTCTAACTGTCAAGGAAATCTTTCACTACTGGAAAGCTTATTAGCACTTTCCTCTTGCAAATGCTCCTTTCAAGAAAGCTCATCTGCTACTCTATTGGCATGTGGGACAAACGTTGAAGTTTAATTTGTAAGCAGGGAGTTCTCCATCGACATATACCTTGGCAGTCTGCTTTGATGACTAGAGTCTCTGCTTAGGCAAACCTAGTGGTGCTGAACAACTTCCTTGACACCTTTGTACTGAGGCGCTCCTGCTAAGGATTCATAATGATGGCATAACAAGAAGATCCCTGTAAAACACTTTGGTGGGGGCCGGGCATGGTGGCTCACGCCTGTGATCCCAGCACTTTGGGAGGCTGAGATGGGCAAATCACTAGGTCAGGAGTTCGAGACCATCCTGGCTAACACGGTGAAACCTTGTCTCTACTAAAAATACAAAAAAATTAGCCGGGCATGGTGGCACGTACCTGTAATCCCAGCTACTTGGGAGGCTGAGGCAGGAGAATCGCTTGAACCCAGGAGGTGGATTTTGCAGTGAGCCAAGATTGTGCCACTGCACTCCAGCCTGGTTGACAGAGCGAGACTACTTCTCAAAAAAAAAAAAAAGGGCTTTAGACTTTAGTGGATATTTTACTTAGTGGGAGTATTTTGTGCTAGATGGCCTTTTTGCTAGTTGCTTCCTTACAGATGACAGATTATTTACTCTCTCTTTGTTGTAGGGTTCCTGCCTCAAGTTTTGAGATGTATTAAATCTAACATTTTCTACTCCCCTTCCTCAATATATTCTTTACCCTTTTTTGATGTTTAAAGGAGCGTTAAGCCTCTAGGCTAAGCTTTATTTGCAAGCCCCATTACTAAGCCATCCATGTGACTCAGTGAAAGCCTTTTACTGATAAAGTAAACCTCTTAAACCAAGTCGATCAACTGCTTTTTCTGAGTCTATAAAAAACTTTATATCGTTTCTTTTGTCCATCAGATGTAAATGTAAGGAAGATAATACAAAGATATGTTTAATGAGGGTTGTGGAGGGGAAGTGGAACAAGCTAATGTTTTGTATCATTCCCTAAAAGATTCAAGGAGCATTGGGAATATAATGAGGAATGAGACAAGCTTCCTCCCTTCACGGAGCTTACCTGCTCATAGAAGAGAGAGACAAATATCAATTAAACATAGACATTGATAAAGTAATTATAAGTTGTCATAGATGCTATGCAGCAAACAAGTAAGGGGCTGAGATAGGGAATATAGTAGAAGAATGGGGAATTCTACCTGGAATGGGTTGTCAGAGGAGGCTTCTCTGGGAAAATGATTTGAGCTGAGACCTAAAGAAGGAAACAACCAAACCTATAAAGATTGGAAGAAGCAATATATATAAATCCCTGGGGTGGGAAAGCTGCTAGTGATAACTAGGGGGGATGGAGCACACTGAGCAAGGGGAAGGTGATCCAAGATTGGGTTGGAGAGATGAGCAGGAAACAAATAGGTCATGGGAAGGAGGTTGGGTTTTTTTCCAGGTATAGAGGGAAGCCATGGAAAAACTGTAAGCTAGGAAGTGACATGATCTGTCTAAGACTTCAAGAAGATTACTTTTGCTGCTTTTTGACATGATGTGCTAATGCAGATCAAGAGGGGAGCCAGAAGGCCAATTCAAAGCTGTTGCACTGCTCCTTATCTGGATGAGGAAGATGCCAATGGAGAATGGTGAAAGTGGGCAGATTCAGAATATGTCTTGGAGAAAGAAAGTACTAGACTCTTCCATGGATTAGATGTACGAAGTGAGGGAAAGGAAGGAGACTAAAATAACTCCTAAGTATGACTTGAATGACAGGAATTGATTCTAAGGGTTGTCATTACAAAGTTAGGTTTTAAAAATTGGATTTTCTTTTTACAAAAGCTTATAACCTCAATTTTCAAAAATAAAGGTTTGTGTCATTGGTTTTTAAACTTTTATGTGTATTAGAATCCCTCATAGACTTGTTTTCTTTGCTTAAGATACAGATGCTTAGGCTCTGCTCCAGTCCTACTGAATCCAACTGGGCCCAGGCCTCTGCTCTTATAACAAGCTGTGAAGAGTTCTGATGTCATTTGAAACCCACTGGTTTAAAGAGGAAAAACATGAGATGCACAGACACAGCAATTTGTTTAAAGAATAGATAATAAATCATATTTACCTACAAGTTTATTCAAACCACTGTTTCTGGTTAACAGAAAAATAGTATTCAGATAACAATGATAAATAATTCATAAATATTCTAACAAATTGTGTTTCTAAAAGATAAATTGAATGACTGGTAACGAGGAAAGGTAAGCAGCAATTTTGAAAGGAAAGAATTATATCTACTCCCATAATTATATATTTAAATCAACTTGTTTTGTGTTTATAAGGATATATCAGATAATCCAATCACACACACAGAGAGAGAGTAATTTGGCTAGTCAATAGCAGATATTTCTGCCATAGTTTATAAAGCTCCAAAGTGTTTTTGATACTATCGACAAAATAATGAATTCAGTAAATATTAATAGAGAAGCACTATAGGAGGCACCATGGAATCTTATGGAGTACATAAGGTGGGAGGCATGAGTGGTTTACAGTGATGAGTAAAGGCAGAAAGGGAAAAGGTGTCTACCACGTGATATTCATGGAATACATTATTTCTCTGAGTCTTTAGAATAAGACTGAAGTTATTATGTTTGTTTTATAAATGAAGATACAAAAGCTTAATATTGTGTTGTGTTTAATCCTGCTGCTAGTGAGCAGTAAAACCAGAATTTAAACTACTTATGTCTGGTTCTAAAGCCTGTCTTGTGCTTTTTGTGTGGGTGCATTGGTAGAGAAAATTAAGTAATACGGTTATCCCTCAAATTTTTTAGCTAATACTTGATGGAAAGGAGAACTGTGAAATAATTGCTGAAAGCTGAAATATTTCTTCCTCCTGACATGTTGGACATTTTATGAAGTCTATCAGGAATAAATATAAATTTGGCATGACCACAAGTCAGACAGGCAGGCAACAAGGAGGGTATTTATTCTATTGTGTTATGTAGTCACTCTGCTGCAGCATTGCAAAACACAGTTTTGCTGCAAATATTGAATCCTCGAGGTTTCCTGAAGCTTGGCCTAAGCCTAATATAAATTAAGCAAACATATTTTTTACCAACAGAAAATAGGGGTGGGTGTGAATTTTGGTAAGTTAAATACAACTTTAGGTTACATGTAAATTTGAGGAGCAACAATAAGGCATTAAATCCATATGAAGTTTTTGCTTCTGATGAGGCATTGACTCCCTTGGAGATATAATTCATCATTCAAACATAGAAAGGGCCAAGCAAATTATTTCAAGCTTTTTTAATATCATGAAGGTGGCACAGCATTATGAAAATTAAACAATTTTATGGCCGAGTGCAGTGGCTCATGCCTATAATCCCAGCACTTCAGGAGACCAAGATGGGCAGATCACCTGAGGTCAGGAGTTCGAGACTAGCCTGGCCAACGTGGCGAAACCCCGCCTCTACTAAAAATACAAAACTCATCCGGGCATGGTGGTATGCCCCTGTAGTCCCAGCTACTCAGGAGGCTGAGGCAGGAGAATCTCTTGAACCCAGAGAGCAGAGGTTGCAGTGAACCAAAATCATGCCACTGCACTCCAGCCTGAACAGCAGAGTGAAATGTCTCAAAAGAAAAAAGAAAAGAAAAGAAAAGAAAATTAAACAATTTTAAATGCAAGATTTCGTATAATTCTTTTCACAAAATCTAGAAATGTTGACTCTTTATTCTCTACGAATCACTGGTTTCCTTGATCTCTGTGTGCCCTATGATAAAATTAGACTTTTTGAAAGGAAACGAAGACCCTTTTCCATGAATATTCAAATCGAAGAACCCCTCACACTTGCCTATCTATCAGGGTGACTCGTATTAGTTACTTACGACCGAATTAACAACTTACCCCAAAATTTAGCCTAAAATAGCAAATGTTTAATTAACAATTTTTGTGGATCAAATACTTGAGAATGGCTTAGTAGGTGGTTCTGATTCAGGATCTGCCAAGACATTATACAATCAAGATGCTGGCCAGGGCTGTAATCACCTGAAGGCTTGCCTGGGGCTGGAGGATCCCATTTCAAGCCCACTCAGGTGGCTATTGGCCAGAGTCCTCAGTTCTTCGCCAGATGGATCATACCATAGGGCTGTTTGAGTATTCTCACATGGCAGTTGTTTTCCCACCAGAGGAAATGATCCAAGACAAAGAGAAGCAAGGAGGAAGCCACAATGTAACTTAGAAATTACAAACCATTGTTTCTGCCATATGCCATTGATGAGAAGTGAGTCTCTAAATCCAGCCCACACTCAAAAAGAATGAAATTAAGCTCCAACTCTTGAAAGGAAGAACATCAAACAATTTGTGAACTTATTTTAAAACCACCATAGCCACTGAAGTAAAAAACCAGTGTACTTCCCTGTGAGACAGAGAAAGTTTCTACTAAATACTGGTGGTACTCTTTTGTAATTGCTAGCAAGAATGATGAATTGCTCAGTAAGAAAACAAAATAATGATAACATACTGCATCATGTGGGAAACCATTTTTACACAATGGTAGTCATAGAGATTACTATCAGGCAAGCTATTCTAGAGGTTATGAAACAGAAAGGCTTATTAATGAAATTATAGATGCTTAAATCACACACAGTTGGTTAAATCACTTTAAAACACAGTGAGAAACAAGAGGAAAGAGATGGGGTAGCTTAGTACACTTAAGATAGGGTACAAGCAGGGTGGAAGGACTGCACACCTGAATCCTTAGAATGTTCTTCTGTTCTCTCTCTTTCTCTCTCTCTCTCACACCCCCAAATCCCCACCATACTACATCATGCAACATTGATAATGTAGTTATACAATTATGTATTATGGGATCTCAGGCCACGAATTGAAGATTCCTGGGACCAATGGCACACCTTTGCTCTGTTGGAGATTTACAGGGATCAGTACACCTAAACACAGATGTAGCTTGTTGATAGTTCTGCTGAAGAGCTATGAGAATCATTTTTTTGGGGGGAAGACCACATGTGAATCCAGTATTGTACCCTACTTTATGTCACCAATGGATGACCAATTTAGGGGCTACACAATTGTCAGCCGAAAGGTAGCATAATCATGACTTGGTCTTGGCCTATCCATCACTTTCCAGCCATAATAACACTCTATTCTAGTACATATTTCATTTATTCTATCTTTTAACCTATCTTATAGGTTACCAATTCGCCATTTATATTTAAACTCTTTTATATATTCTGACTGTTTCACCAACTACAGGGCTTATTTATTATCTATACTTAACACATTCTATAACTTTTGTCTGTATTTTATAAGCTTACTATTTAAACTTAACAACACTTCTTATGACTGTATTCTATTCCATTTAATTTTCTTTTCTATAGCAGAGTTGAATTACTGAATTATAGAAGAAATATGAATTATAGCAGTTGTATTATTCTCAAATAATACAACAAAAGACATTTCACAACATTTCCAAAAGCAGAGACAGCCCTTCTCTAATTGAGGAAATTGTTTTTCCACATATGCAGTTGGATTGCATAATCTCTAAAAGGAATGGATTAGCATTTAAAAGAGGTGATTAGGTCACTGGGTAATAGAGCTACATGGCTGGCAGTTTGCTTGGAAAATAGGAAATCTCTACAAACACCTTACCCCCACTGCTGCCCTCTGAACAACCAGTGATAAACATGAAAATCTACCCAGAAAATGCAGGAGACTCCTAGTAATGACTTTAAGAACCAAACAGGATCCAGAGAGCTTCTTGCAGGTTGAGTTCTCTTGAAGTAGATACTGTGATAGAATTTGGGGTGCAAGATGCTTATTAGGGATCAACATGTTAGGAAGTGGCAGCTGAGGGAGCAGGTGAACTACAGTGCAGGCTCAATACAGCCTAGCTCAATCCAATGGGGATCTCTGAAGACAGGACTGCCCATTAGAGTTACGTCCCATTAGGCCAAAATAGCAGGGTCTTTATACGTCTGCCTCACTCAGTCATTGAATGCTTGCTACCCTGGAAGGACTTGACCTCCAACAGGGCTGCTCTGTGCTGATGAGGCAGATTCTGAAGGACTGACAGCTGGAGATTGCCTGTGACTATACTTCTCATAGCTGGGTAACAAACCCTTCCTTGAAGGAGAATCTATGGGGTGCATCTCTGTGTTTAACACAGAGCCAGATAGATCTTTCCCTCTGGGACAGGGTGTGGTATTCCCGACAGAGAAGAAAAAGTATTCAGATTGAGAGATTTGAAAGAAAGATTTCTGGGGAAGTAGAGATCCAACCTGAGGGCGAACGGGCCAATTAGGAGTTAAAGGAAGCTGGGAGAGATTGGCCTTCTCCAAGGGAAGACCTATGTCTTTAGGAGCATCTCTTGGGAGACGGAAAGAGAAGTCAAATGTAGCTAGAACTTTAATTTGTATCTCCCTCTCTATACCTCATTTCTAAAAATGTTTTATCCCATTAGGAACAGGGTGTAGAGGCAAAGTATCCAGAGGAAAGGGGTCTATGGTATTCTATCCCCCTTTCTTTGCCCCAGCTCCCAAGGAGAAAGGAGAGGTACATCTGCTGACTAACTGGGCCAGATTTCTGAGAGCACAAAGGTGATTTCCAGTCCTTGAAAGATTCCCACACTTAAGCCAGAGGCAGAAGAAAGAACCAAGACACAAGATAATTTTTCTGGAGAGAACATATGCAGAAAAGACCAAGCCCTTTGACTATGTTTATAGATTAGCAAATAATGGCTCCTAAGAAAGAAGGAAGGGACTCCAGAAAACTCCTGATTTTGTCAAAAACTTCCCACATTGTGGAGTGAAGTCGCTTTTTCGGAAATGTTTGCCTAGAAACCAGAATATATTTTTAATCGACCTAAGTTTTGAGATTTTCAGTTCAGTCACAGGTTCCTACCAATGGTGGCTGGATTACTCAGGAAACAGTAACAAATAAAACCTAAAATCTCAGCGATTTAACATCACAACAAGTTATTTCTAACTCACATTATATGATCAGCACAGTCGATGGGGGACTGTGCTTCACAATCATTCGCCCACATCATGGAAGCTCCACCATCTTGAATATACACTATTCAGAAAACATGGCCTTCACCCACTTCCACCATACACAACCCATTATCTAGAATCCAGTTACATGGCTGAAACTTCAAAACAAGTGAATTCAGAGACTGTAACTTTCCTATGTATCCAGATAGTGGAAAATGAAATGGGATTAGGTGAGTATATAGCATTGTTTCCAGCACAATGAGGAACAGCTGGCTGTCTGGTTTTGCAGAAAAGCCTGCTGAACCTTACAAACCCCTTCTCAGTTGGTTCTTACTTTTATCTGGGTTAAATAATCCTAGACTTGGAACTACATACAGGAAACACAGAACAACTGCTTTTGAGAAGAGGATATTAAACTACACTTCTGAGATGAATTGGTACCCAGAGATTATTGCCTTAGCTTGTTAATAAACCTTCAAGCAGTTAGGGTAAAGAAATGATGAGCACAGCTGAAAACCATGTTAGTATTTTCAGGTTCAAATGATATTTTAAAAATAGTCTTCACAATTTTAAGAAAACCAGAATCAGTAGAGAACTGGTGCTTTGTCAAAACAGTAAGGAGCAAGATAAGCATCCTTCTATATTCTCCAGAAATTATTTCTTACAGAAAGTAAGATAAACTAGTTCCTTGGGGCTATTTCTGTGGATTCTTAAAAAAAAAAAAAATGAAAAAACAGACTGTTTCCAGAACATTCATGACATCTAAACCCATGAGTAAGTACAGCATCTGAATATCTTTTATTCATTCCATCTTTTGCTCAGTTCAGTAATACCATAACTTATTAGCAAACAGGTACCATAAATTGCCTCATTGAAATAAGTAGGTAATTTACTTTTAGTCTACAAATATTTATTGAATATATATTATGTGAGGGGCAGTTTTCTCTGGAGCTATAACAGTGGGATCATAACAGAAAAATTCCCTGCCTACTTAAAGATTACATTCTAATGGATAAAATTAAACAAACAAGAATTTAGTAAAGTAAACAGTGTGTCAGAAAGTTGTGAGTGCTATAGAGAAAAAACAAAGCAAGGAAGAAGGTTGGGACTTGAGATGGGCATTGTCACTGCTCAGATAACTACTTGGGGATTAGTGTCTGGAGGAACAGAAAAGTAATGATGGGTTTCTTATGGGAACTGCTATAAACAGGGATAAAGATCATGGTGAGACTTTTTTGGCTGCACACGGTGACTCATGCCTGTAATCCCAACACTTTAGGAGGCCTGGGCAGGCAGATCACAAGGTCAAAAGATCGAGACCATCCTGGCCAACATGGTGAAATCTTGTCTCTACTAAAAATACAAAAATTAGCCAGGCATGGTGGTGCACACCTGTAGTCCCAGCTACTTGGGATGCTGAGGCAGGAGAATCGTTTGAACCCGGGAGGCGGAAGTTGCAATGAGCCGAAATCGCACTACTGCACTCTAGCCTAGGTGACAGAATGAACTCAGAGGGAAAAAAAAAAAAAAAAAAAAAGATCATGGTGAGACTTTTAAAAAAATTTTATTTTATACAAAAAAAAATTAGCTGAGCATGGTGGCGCATGCCTGTAGTTCCAGCTAGCTGAGGCAGGAGAACTGCTTGAACCCAGGAGGCGGAGGTTGCGGTGAGCCGAGATCACGCCATTGCACTCCAGCCTGGGTAACAAGAGCGAAACTCCGTCTTAAAAAAAGAGAAAAAAATTTATTTTAGGTTCGGGGTACATGTGAAGCTTTGTTACATAGGTAAACTCATGTCACGGGAGTTTGTTGTACAAATTATTTCATCACCCAGATATTAAGCCCAGTACAGAGTAGTTACCTTTTCTGCTCCTCTCCCTCCTCCCACTCTCCATCCTCAAGTATACCACAGTGTCTGTTGTTTCCTTCTTTGTATTCATAAATTCTCATCACTTAGTTCCCCCTTATAAGTGAGAACATGCAGTATTTGGTTTTCTGTTCCTGCATTCGTTTGCTGAAGATAACAGCCTCCAGCTCCATTCAAAGGACATGATCTCATTTCTTTTTATGGCTGCATAGTACTTCATGGTATATATGTATCACATTTTCTTTATCCAGTCTGTCATTGATGGGCATTTAGATTGATTCTATGTCTTTGTTATTGTGAATAGTTCTGCAATGAACATTCACATGCCTGTGTCTTTATGGTAACATGATTTATCTTCCTCTGAGTACATACCATTAATTTGGTTATGTGAATTCCTAGGTATTTAACTTTATGTGTGGCTATTGTAAATGGAATTACTTTTTAAATTTCTTTTTCACATTGTTTACTGTTGGCATATAGAAATGCTACTGATTTTTTATGTTGATTTTGTATCCTGAAACTTTACTGAATTTATCAGTTCTAATAGATTTTTTTGGTGGAGTTTTGATATTTTTCCAAATATAAGATAATATCTTCTACAAACAAAGATAATTTGATTTCTTCCTTTTCAATTTATATGCTTTTTTATTTCATTCTCTTGTTTGATTGCTCTAGGAAGGACTTCCAGTACTATGTTGAATATCAGTGGTGAAAGTGAGCATCCTTGTCATGTTCCCTACGTTAGAGGAAAGGCTTTCAGTTGTTTCCCCATTCAGTATTATACTAGCAGTGGGTCTGTAGCATGTGCCTTTTATGATGTTAAATTGTGCTTCTATTATACCCCGTTTTTTAGGGTTTTTATCATGAAGCATTATTGAATTTTATCAAATGCTTTTTCATCATCAATTGAAATGATCATATGGTCTTTTTCATTCATTATGTTAATGTGATGCATCACATTGATTGATTTCTATATGTTGAACCATCCTTGCATCCCAGGGATAAATCCCACTTGGTCATGATGAATGATCTTTTTAATATGCTGTTAAATTACGTTTGTTAGTATTTCATTGAGAATTTTTGCAACAATGTTCATCACAGATATTGGATTATAGTTTTCTTTTCTTGATGCATCCCTGTCTGGTGTTGGTATCAGGATAGTACTTGCCTTGTAGGATGAGTTTACTCCTCCTCTATTTTTCAGGATATTTTGAATTGGATTGGTATTAGTTCTTCTTTGGTAGAATTCAGTAGTAAAGCCCCCAGGTCCCTGGCTTTTCTTTACTGGTAGGCTTTTTATTATGGCCTCAATCTTGTTACTTGTTATTGATCTATTCAGGTTTTGGATTTCTTCATGGTTAAATTTTGGTAGGTTGTATGTGTCTAGGAAATTTGTCCATCTTCTAGATTTCCTCGTTTATTGGCATATCATTGCTCATAGTAATCACTAATGATCCTTTGAATTTCTTAATAAAAGTTGTAATGTCTCCTTTTTTATCTCTGATTTTATGTATTTATTCTCTCTTTTTTTCTTAGTCTGGCTAAAGGTTTGTCAATTTTGTTTAACTTTTCAAAAAAAAAAGTTTTGTTGCATTGATTTTTGAATTGTTTCCTTCATTTCAAATCCATTTATTTCTGCTCTGATCATTATTATTTCTTCTACTAGTTTTGAGTTTGGTTTGCTCTTACTCTTATAGTTCTTTAAAATGCATCGTTAGGTTATTTATTTGAAGTTTTTCTTCTTTTTTGATGTAGGCACTTATAGCTATAAACTTGCCTTTTAATACTGCTTTTGCTGTATCCCATTGGTTTGCGTATGTTGTGTTTCCATTATCTTTTGTTTCAAGAAGTTTTTCAATTTCCTTCTTAATTTCTTAATTGACCTACTGGTCATTCAGGAGCATATTGTTTAATTTCCATGTTTGTATAGTTTTCAAAATCCCTCATTAGTAATTTCTAGTTTTACTCCATTGTGGCCAGAGAAGATACTTAATATTATTTCAACTTTTTTTAAATGTTTTGAGACTTGTTTTGTGACCTTACACATGGTCTGTCTTTGAGAATGATCCATATGCTCAGGAAAAGGATGTATATTCTGCAGCCATTGGATAAAATATTCGTGTAAATACTTATTAAGTTCAATGTTTCTTTCCTGATTTTCTGCATGGAAGATCAGCAAAAAGTAGGATAGTGAAGTCTCTAGCTCTTATTGTAGTGGGGCCTATGTCTCTCTTTAGCTCTAATAATATTTGTTTATATATCTGAGTGCTCTAATGTTGGGTGCATATGTATTTTAAATTGTTATATCCTCTTGCTGAATTGGCCACTTTCCCATTAGTGAATTTATTTGTCTCTTCTCATAGTTTTTGTCTTGAAATCTATTTTGTCTGATATATGTGTAGCTACTTCTGCTCTTTTTTTTTGTTTCCATTGACATGGAATATCTTTTTCTATCCCTTTATTTTCAGTCTATGTGTGTATTTATTGGTGAAATGTGTTTCTTATGGGCAACACATTATTGGATTTTGTTATTCCATCAGTTTTGCCACTCTATATCTTTTGATTGGAGAGTTTAGTGCATTTACAGTAAATGTTGTTATTGATAAGTAAGGACTTCTGGCATTTTGTTATCCTTTTTCTGAATTTGTGTGTGTATGTGTATGTGTATGTGTATGTGTGTGTGTGTGTGTGTCTGTGTGTGTGGTCTTCTCTTCCTTCTTTCTTTCCTTCCTGTCTTCCTTTTAGTAGAGGTGATTTTCTCTGATGATATGATTTAGTATTTTTGCTTTTAATTTTTTTGTGTATCTGTTGTATGTTTTTTGGTTAGAGGTTACCATGAGACTTGCAAATACTATCTTATAATGCATTATTTTAAGCTAATAACAACTTAGCACTGTTTGCATAAACACACAAAAAGAAAACTAATAAAGGCTTTATGCTTAATTTTGATCCCCCTCATTTTAACTTTTTGTTGTTTCTATTAATATCTTATTGCTGTCTATGTCTTGAAAAGTTTTATTATTTTTGATTGGTTCATCTTTTAGTCTTTCTACTTAAGAGTGGTTTACATACTACAGTTATAGTGTTATGATATTCTATGCTTTTCTGTGTACTTACTATTGCCAGTGAGTTTTGTACCTTCAGATGATTTATTCTTGGTCACTAACATCCTCTTCTTTCTGATTAAAGTACTCCCTTTAGTATTTCTGGTACACGTCTGGTGTCAACGAAATCCCTCAGCTTTTGTTTGTCTGTGAAAGGCTTTATTTCTCCTTCATGTTTAAAACATATTTTCACCAGATATACTATTCTAGGGTAGAAGTTTTTTTTTGTTTGTTTTTTTTGTTTTTGTTTTTTTCAGGACTTTAAATATGTCATACTACTCTCTCCTGGCCTATAAGGTTTCCACTGCAAAGTCTGCTACCAGACATAGTGGAGCTGCATTGTAGGTTATTTGTTTCTTTTCTCATGGTGCTTTTAGGATCCTTTTCCAATCCTTGGTCTTTGAGAGTTTAATTATTAAATGCCTCGAAGTAGTCTTGTCTGGGTTAAATCTGCTTAATATTCTATAACATTATTGTATTTGGATATTGCTATCTTTCTCTAGGTTTGGGAAGTTCTCGTTATTATCTCTTGGAATAAACTTTCTACCCTTATTTCTTTCTCTACCTTCTCTTTAAGGCCAATAACTCTTAGATTTTCCCTTTTTACAGTAGTTTTTAGATCCTATAGGCGTGATTTATTCTATTTTGTTCTTTTGTCTTTTGCCTCTTCTGACTGTGTATTTTCAAATAAGATGTCTTAAAGCACACTAAATATTTCTTCTGTTTGATCAATTCTGCTATTAAAGAACTCTGGTGCATTCTTCAGTATGCCAAATGCATTTTTTAGCTCCAAAATTTCTGCTTGATTTTTTAAAAATATTTAAATATTTTTGTTAAATTTATCTGATAAAATTCTGAATTCCTTCTCTGTGTTATCTTGAATTTCTTTGAGTGTCCTCAATACAGCTACTTTGAATTCTCTGTCTGAAAGGTCACATATCTCTGTTTTTCTAGGATTGGCCACTGTTGGCTTATTCAGTTCATTTGGTGAGGTCATGTTTTCCTGAATGGCATAGATGCTATGCTCTTTGGGATCTGGGCATTGAAGAGTCAGATATTTATTGTAGTCATTACTGTCTGAGCTTGTTTGTACCCACCCTTCTTGGGAAGGCATTCCAGATATTCTAAAGGACTTGGGTATCGTGATCCAAGCTGTATCTGCTTTAGAGGGCACCCCAAGCCCAGTAACACTGTGGTTCTTGTAGACTCATAGAGGTACCACCTTGATGGTCTTGGACAAGATCCAGGAGAATTCTCTAGATTACCAGGCAGAGACTTTTGTTCTCTTTCCTTACTTTCTTCTAAACAAACGAAATACCTTTCTCTCTGTTCAGAGCCTCCTGAAAGTGAGAGCAGTGTGACACAAGCATCCCTGTGGCCATCACTCCCAGGACTGCACTGGGTCAGACCTGAAGCAGCACAGCACTGGGTCTCACCCAAGGTCTTCTGTAACCACTCTCTGGCTACTGCCTATGTTTGTTCAAGAACTTGGGGTTGTACATTCAGCAGGTGGCAAAGCCAGGCAGGCCTGCGTCCTCCCTTTAGGGTGGCAAGTTCCTCCAGACCCCAGGAATGTCCAGAGGTACCATCTGGGAGCTAAGGACTATAGCCAAAAGCCTTAGAAGTCTATCTAGTGTTCTATTGTACTGTGGATGAACTCACACTCAAACTACAAGATGCAGTCCTTCCCACTCTTCCCTCCCATTTTTAAAGGAAGAGAAGCCTCACCCCATGGCAACCATCACCAGAGGCCCACAGGGAGTAATACCAGACTAGCACTGTTGTTCCTTTACAGCCCAAGGACTCTTCAAGTCAGCTTGTGGTGAATGCTGCCTGGCCTGGGACTCACCTTTCACAGTAATGTGTGCCCCTCTGATTTGAAGGAGGTCCAGAAATGCTGTCTAAGAGACAAATTCTGGAACTGGGGACCCCAAGTGCCCACTTGGTGCTCTACCCTGCCGTGACCAAGCTGGTACCTGAGATGCAAGAGAAAGTCCCTTTTACTTTTTCCTCTGGTTTTCTGAAGTGGAAAGAGTCTTGTCCTATAGCTATCACCAGCTGGGAATGTGCTGAGTCTCATCCAAAGCCAGCAAATCTCAGAGTCTCACCTGAGGCCCTTCATATAGTGCCTGGATACCACTGCTGATTATTTAGGGCCCAAGGGCTCTTCAGTTAGCAGGTGAGGAATTCTTTCAGGACTGGGTCTTTCCTTTCAAAGCATCAGGTTCCCTTCTGGCCCAGGGTGTGTCTAGAACTGTCAAGGGAGCTAGGGACCTGAAATAGGAGCCTCACAACTCTAACTGGTGCCCTATCTTCCTATGACTGAGCTGATATCCAAGATGATAGTCCTCCTCACTCTTCCCTCTCCTCTCCTCTCCTCAAATAGAGGGAAAGGGTTGATTTTGGAGCCACAAGTTGTACATTCTGGGGTTAGAGGTAGGGTGATGCCAGCACTCCCTTAGCCACCCCAGCTGGTGTCTCAGTAGGTCATGGATCCCCTAGTCTACTGTCCCTGAGGCCAGTTCAGCACTAGAACTCACCTAAGGTTTGCTTGTTTATTTAGGGCCCTGGTACACTTTAGCTCATGGTGGTGAGGCTTGTGGGAACTCAGGTTTGGACCACTGGGGTTGACCATTCCTCTCTGGCTAGGGCTAGTTTAAATGCCCCCTCTATGGGTGGGTGTCAGCTGAGTTTGGTCTGGTTTTGCTTTCTGTTATAACAGAGAAGCACTGAGTAGAAAGCCTCACAATTACTGCCATCTCCTGCTCCCCAGCATACAGAAATACTCTCTGCACCAGGCTGTCACTGCTGGGAGATGGGGGAGGGATGGTGTCAGCAATTCAAGACTGTTTTTCTTACCTCTGCAGTGCTTATTTTAGTGATATGAAGTTAAAATCAGGTACTGCGAATGGTCACCTGATTTTTGGTTCTTATGACGGTGCTTTTTTGGTGTGTAGATAGTTATTAAATTGGTGTCCTTGCAGCAAGAAGGATTGATGAAACCTTCTATTCTGCCATGTTGCATCAAATTTTTTTTTTGATGATGTTACTAGATTTTGAAAATAGAAGAACGAACTAAAGCAATTAGCAGAATTGTGTATTGAAAAAGCAGCATATTGTGTTTTCCCTGAAATTTAAGCTATCTATTTGATGCTTAACTATTATGGTGCAGAATGATGGTTTAAATGAGGAAATCAATCATTTGACTTTTGTTTTCCCTGGAGCTCTTGTTTTTGTTTTCCCTGAATGGGTATGAAAGGAAGAGTGCTGAAGAAATGCCTAACAATGTACGGGAAAAGGCATCAGGAAAAGGCAATGCCTTTTCCCCACTTTGTCTTCAGCCACCTAAAAGAAAGCTTATCATGTGATTTATTCATATTAGAATGCCCCAAGCTACCACTCTGAATTTATTTTCAATTCTTCCATATTTTATTTATTCATTAAACAAATATTTATTGAGCACCTACTATATGTCAGCTTCCTATCTAGTTGTTGGGATTATAACAGCAAGAAAAATAGAAACAGTTCCTGCTGTTATGAATCTTACATTGTATGGGGGATATAGATAATTAAACCAGTGGCCAGGTGTGATGGCTTACACCTGTAATCCCCAACACCTGTAATAAAATATCATAAGTGCCATCACTGTGGAGTAATTAAAGAAGTACATGGCAGGGGGACCTAAACTAGTACAGGCAATCAGAAAAGTCTTCCTGCATGAAGTGATATTTTAGCCAGGCAAAAGATAATACCTCTCATTAAGATAAAAGAGGAGGAAGAGCAATTATGTCAGGTGTAAGAGAAATAAAAATTATTTTTTCAACATTCATAGGTTCTTAGCTGGAATGGACCCCTGTACCAAAAGATAAATTAACAAGAGAAAAACAAACAAGTTTATTAACATGTATATTTCATACATGAAACATACACTCGAAGAATGAGTAGTACTCAAAGAATTCCAGCTTATATATCATCTTCAACAAAGAATTGTCAATTTTTGAGACATGGCAAGACAAAGGAAACAGGCTTTGAATCTCTAGAGGTGGAAACTTGGAGGAAGGCAAATAAATGGCGGGTAAAGGCTACTTTGTAAAGCTTATAGATTCCTCTAGTAGCACCTACAGGCCAATAAGGGCTTATACTGTCTTATTTTCTCTGACAGAGAAATGACAGGATATCTTTTGTCTTTGTAAATTTATGTCCTGATTTTAAGCAAATAGAGGGAGAGCAGGGAGCTTTCCTGCATCTGCTCCTTAATTGCCTTCAGCTCAACTATTATTCATATTATGGTATGGCACAGAAAAGACTGATTTTATTCAGGATCTGTTGAATAGGCTTATGGTGCCTACGCACAAGTGATAATATTTTGGTGGCATTGAGATGTATCTTTGTCTTGAGCTCACAAGAAAGATCAGACTTGGGAGTCTTCACCCTGTGGATAGTAAAGGAAGCCAGAGGAATAAATGAATTCACCTACTCAGAAGGCCTGGAGTGAGAAGAAAGGACACCTAGAGAAGAATTCTGACAGGCAAAAACATCCAGAAACAGGCAGGAGAAAATAAGAGAGAGCTGTCAACACACAGGGAAGAAATCCAAGAGTATGGCATGCCAGAAGTGAAGGGAGAGGAGAGCTTCAGGGAGAGAGAGAACACTGAGTGCTGGGGAAAGCCAAGTAAAAGAACAACGGAGAAATATTAATTAGATTCCAACAAGCAGCTCCTTGATAAACCTGGCAAAGCCAGTTGGAGCAGAGTGTTAGAAACAGAATACGGATTGCTAAAGAGTGAGAGCTGAATTAGGAGAAATATCCAGTACAGACAACTTGCCCAAGAAGTTTGTGAATGGGATTGAGAGAGCTAGAGGGTGAGTGAGAGAGCAAGAAAATAAAAATGAATTGTATAAGCAATAGGTGAAACCAGATGAAACCCAAAGAGACTTTTTCCTTTGTTTTGTCCTTTTAATGGGATTAACTTGAGCATATTTACATTTCGATGAGATAGACAGTGTAGAAAAAAAGGGGTTAAAAATAAAATCAGGAGAGAGAGCAGGAGTGGGGGGAAGGGGAAGAGGTTGGGAGAAGGAAATGAAAATAGCCATAAATTATATGACTACTACGGAGATAGAATCCAAAGCACAGGATTTACTGCAAGGAATAAGGAAAAGACTGGTGCAGATATTGACAATGGTTTGTAAATATAACTGCAGGGAGTTGCGAGGATTTTGTTACGGGGGTTCCCAAAGCTCATAAGATTAAAAATAAGAAATCTGAAATTGTGGACTTATTTGGGGCAAGTACATTGACAGTAATAAAAAGTAACAGTTAATCACAAAAGATATTTAATTCATTTATTTAACAACATTCACCTAGTACTATAATAGGTTTTATAAGTGTTAACCAGAAAGGTGTCTCAATCTAGACCCCAAGATAGGGTTCTTGGATCTCACACAAGAAAGAATTCAAGGTGAGTCCATAGAGTAAAGTAAAATCAAGTTTATTAAGAAAGTAAAGGAATAAAAGATTGGCTACTCCATAGGCAGAGCAGCCCCGAGGGCTGCTGGGTGCCCATTTTTATGGTTATTTTTTGATTATATGCTAAACAAGAGGTGGATTATTCATGCTTCCCCTTTTTAGACCATAAAGGGTAACTTCCTGACACTGCCATGGCATTTGTAAACTGTCATGGCGCAGATGGGAGTGTAGTAGTGAGGGCAAGCAGAGGTCACTCTTTTTCCCATCTTGGTTTTGGTGGATTTTGGACGGCTTCTTTACTGTAATCAGTTTTATTAGCAAGGTCTTTATGACTTGTATCTTGTGCCAACCTCCTATCTCTTCCTGTTGAGGGAGTGTGTGAAAGGGACTTCCCAGGGTGGCTGGGGGCATTGTTTCGCAGGAATTCTCTGGTTTTCCAGCCTCTGGCTGGCCAGGGCCTTTGTTCCGCTTTCCCACCTCTGGACACCTAGGGCCCTTTGTTTCTACTTTCCCACCTCTGGCAGGCCAGGTAGGGCCTTTGTCTCTGATTTTTCCCACCTCTGGCTCATGGAGGTGGGGGCTCTGTGACTCAGGGTCATAAAACAGTAGCCAATCCAGTAAAGGAGTCAAAGATCAATTAATCCAGAGGAAGTTTGAAAGAACCCCTCATATTGGATGAGAACATGAATGGGGAGGGAATAACTCAGGGGTAAAAGCTCTAGCCGTCCCAGCCTGGATGGCACCCTCTCTCTGGGTCCCCTTCCACAGGTGTGGAAGCTGTCCTTTCACTCTGCCTAATAAACTGCACTGTTGCACACTCTTTGGGTCCATGAGTTGTATTTCAGCTGTAAAATTCACTGTGACTGAGGCCTCTTTCCCCATACTTTGGGGTTAGGAAGGCCAAGAGCCTAAGTTCCAGCTACAACTACTTTGCTTCCCTAGTGGTCTAGTGACTAGAATTCCTGCTCTTCACCCAGGCGGCCTGGGTTCGACTTCTGGTATGGAAACCAGGGAATCCAGCTACAGCTACTCCAGTTATACTGTGACTTAGAATGTCTAACATCTGGTAATGCAGCCCAGCAAATCTTAGCCTTATTTTACCCAGCCCCTATTCAAGATGGACTTTCTCTCGTTCAAATATGTCTGACATAAGGATACTTCAATAGAAACACCCATTGTCTTAATTTTATGAACAAGTAAGGAAAAACAGGCTACCTGCTCTCAGGAAATGGTGGCTCCCCCATTCATTGAGTTGCTTCCAGAAGAAACCCAGGAATCATTGATTCTTTCCTTTCCCTCACCTATGCCCCATCACCCTCTCTCTCCAGAACACACACACACACCACCAAACACACACACACACACACACACACACACACACACACATATACACACCATATTCAATTCACTGGGGAGCCTGTCAACTCTACTTCCAAAACAGATCTAGAATTTGACTGACTTTCTTTCTTTCTTTCTTTCTTTCTCTTTCTTTCTCTCTCTCTTTCTTTCTTTCTTTTTCTTTCTCTTTCTTTCTCTCCCTCCTTCCCTTCCTCTTTCTTTCTTTTTTTTCTTTCCTTCTCTTTCTTTCTTTCTTCTTTCTTTCCTTTCTGATAGTTGTTGTTCCTGTTATTTTCTTCTGAAGTTTGAGTTGTCTAGCTTCAGTACACAGGGCTTTATGAAAGCACGGCTTAGTTTTCAGTGACTACAAATTAATTAAAATGGGGAAAAAAGGAAGGAAAAAATGAAGACATTATTTTGAAGTATTGTAGCAAAAAAAAAATTAGAATTAGGTCCAAACTGTAGAAAATAACAAAAACTGAAAAACATTAGGCAAGACTAGAATCTAACAACAGGTGTACTATAGTTTTGAAATAATTATAATTATTACTGATAATGTAAACTAAGTTATATCAGAATTATAGGAGTTTCCCATAATTTTGGAATACATACCAATAACATATTCACACAAATACAGCCCAAAGGAAACCAAACACCATTTCACATTTGACAATGTTCCCAGTATAATTTTTATAATTTTCCAAGCAATAAGTCTTGATAAAAACAGAATGAAGCCAATTAAATTTGTTTTTCCAAAATTTATAAGCAATCTAAAAAACTTTAATCTTGACCATAAGATACAACTTTCATAAGACTTTTATAACCTTTATAATCTTTATTAAGAAGTTGGTTAATGCTTCAAGAAAAACTTCTTAATCTGACACAGGGGCCCATATGCTGGTCTTGCATCAGTGTGCCTTTGACATTAATGATTAATTGATAGAGAAACTGAACTTACTTTATCTCTCAAAATCAGCCCTTACAATCTCACACACCCACCCCTTCTGCAATAGTCCCTGGGCCTCAAGGAATTGAATAGCTTTAGTTTCTGGCCCTGTGTCTCAGGAATGCACTTTATTTTGATTGGCATCTTCTACTGGGCCTGAAGATGAGGCTTTGATTACTGTCAGTGTTTAATATTTAGCAGGACTTAATGTCCTTTTTAGACCCAGGGGTCAAAAGCTCTGTAACTCAATGTCACAAGAACTTTAAAAGTACATAAAGAAAGATACATGGATATCATAACCTTAATTAAAAAGAAATTTTTTAAATCTCAGTTTTTTCCCTAAGCAAACCAAAACTTAACAATAATGCATAGGAATTGCTTTGATAAACCATAAAATCTAGTAAGCCAATTATCAAAAGGCAAAAGAAAAGACCTTCTGCACTGCACAGGATATTACGTTGGAAGGAAACGTTTTCTTTAGATCTCTAAGAAAACATTGTTAGTGTCAGGCCACAACAAACAGAACTGGAGGAAAAAACTTGTATGAGCTGAAGAAAATGAGTTGAAGGAGAGTATTACCACTTCACGCCCTTTAAAAGGGGAGAGAAAACAGAAAATGGTGAGATGCAATAAAAGCTGAATTTTTGGTTAAAAAAGTTAAAATATCTTATAATTTATTAAGGGTAAATTAATCCCTTAAGGAAATTTCATTGTTCTAACCAATTATTTAGTGTATACATGTTGTTCTTTTTTATGTCAAGTCTAATCTCTAGAAAGACCATTATAATTTCCCTTTAATTATAGACAATTTGATCATATATAAGTTATTTTTTTCCTGGTGTGTACTGAACATCTCTCTTTCTTAAATAACCAGTCATTTTATTCTAGGACTAAATTTACCATACAAGATTCTTTCTCATATAAAATTACTTCTCTTTAAGCTTTATTACCAAAGGAAAAAAAAGAAATCTCTTTATTTTTATAAATTTCTTTATATCTCTCTTATTTCCTGGTTCCTTTTACCTTGTTTTATACGTAACCTTTAAATAAGCTTTGAATTAAACAAAACTGTTCACCATTTTTAAAAGGACACACATTTCTTTTTAGAAAGAATGTTTTCCTACAATACATTTTTATTGGAAAATACTCAAATAATGAAATATCTATTACTTAATTTAACTATAGATTCTACATTATGATGAGTTTGTCTACAAGTATTTATTCCATTACATTTGCCTAATCATTTTATTTTAATCATTTACCTAGATTATTTATGAAAACCGCAGTAGCTATCATTTAAAGTTATGGAACCGCCATTGCAAAATGATAACTGAGACAGTGAAAAAGATCTGACCTAAATGACTCTATCTTGCTTCTAATCTCCAAGCTGTCTTGTTCATTCCTGGGCATAGGCCAAACTAACTTTGGGAGGAACTCAGTTTATAGTTTAGCTTTAAAACAAAGACGATAACAGTCCTTACCCAAAACAAATCTTACTGCCTGTGGACTGGACCATCTAAAGCCACAATATTAGAAGTTATGGCAATCTGTCTTTTTTTTTTTTTTCTTGAGATGAAGTCTCACTCTGTCGCCTAGGCTGGAGTGCAGCGGTGCAATCTTGGCTCACTGCAACCTCTGCCTCCAGGGTTCAATCAATTCTCATGCCTCAGCCTCCCAAGTAGCGGGGACTACAGAAGCCCAGCTTGATGCCTGGCTAATTTTTGTATTTTTAGTAGAGATGGGGTTTCACTATGTTGGTCAGGCTGGCCTCAAACTCCTGACCTCGTTATCTGCCTGCCTCAGCCTCCCAAAGTGTTGGGATTACAGGCGTGTGCCACTGCGCCCGGCAGAAGTTATGGTAATCTTACTAAATTCAAGATGTAGCTATTTTCGTAAAACCAATATCAATGTCTTATTTATTAAAAATTACATAAGCAAAGATGATTCTGTCTTGGGCTAGGTTTGTAGTTTTGTAACTCCTATGCCAAATTTTGACACCTTATAGTATTTGGCAGGGGTAAGTATGAAATGGCTTGATTAATAAATGCAAACAAAAATGTATGCTGGAAATTCTTAAGACATTTCTAATACTACTTTACCAATAATTTTAAAGCTAGCTTATTTATTGAAGATTTTACTTAAGTTACATAAACTTCAAAAAGCATTTGACTAGTCTTTTCTTTTTCCTGATAAAGCATTTTTATTTTCTTAAACCAATTAGAGCTTTTTTACATATTTTCAGTAGTGAAACTTTGTGTACACAACACATAAATACATAGATGTATTAGGCATACCAACAGAAGTACATTTTATAGATTCATAAAAACCTTTTTTCCCTTAGACTTTCAAATTCTTGATAACCTCTTTTACTACCCTAGGCAGTTTTCAGCTAAATAGCTTTAAATTTGCATATTAAAGGAAACAACTCAGATGAAAATCAAATTGCAAAATTTACATCATAAGGTATGGAGAGAAAAAGTCTGGTGTGCTAGAGGGAAATTAAAACGGATTTAATTGCCAATGAAACATAAACTTTTAGAAATTATAAAGGCCTTTCAAATATATACACACACACACACAAAGATTCTATAGCTTTTACTTCAGAACTTTAGCTGTGAGATAAATACAAATTCACTGGCTTGCAGAAAGAACCTGTTGGATCCAAACAGTGGCTTTTATCTTAATAGAAAAGTAATAGCAGATTTAAAGCAGGCAGAAAGGTAAATAGAGAAAAAGAGGACTTAGGAACTCTATAATATAAAGGTCGACCTTAGGGTTCTTTTCTCTTAATGTAAATGTGCACAAAGACCATATTACTTCCATTTTATATAAACTCTGGCAAGTAGAGATGCCATAAAACCTATGGCGGGTGATTCTCCTTGTTTTCTCCTCATTCTCAGATTATTTGCTTCCCACTTTTTTTTTTTTTTCTGGCCTAGGGTTTTTCTGTGGTGGATCTGTGTGTGCTGCTTGTGGGCAGGACTCCACAGTGTATCACCAGAGTCATTTCCACCCTCATACTAAAGGACTGTATTAAAGAGAAACTTCTCTTCCCAGGTCCATGAGGGGCGGGGTTTCAAAGGCAGGAGTTTCCTTGCTCCATGCCTCCATCTGGAAATTTAAAGTTCTTTGTCTGGGTTTCTCCTCACAGGCTAGGTAGAGAAATCCAAGTGAAGCTCCTTTGTCTCAAAAAACCTGGCTGAAAGCTCTGGGAGGAGGGTTCTCTAACTCAAGAGTTGTGGACGAAATAGCCAATCCGGTATCAGAGTCAAAGATCAATCACTCCAGAGGAAGTTTGAAAGAACTCCTCTCATTGGATGAGAACATGAATGGGGCGGGAATAACTAAAGAGTTAAAAATCCTGCTGCTTCCTCCCTATAGGGATTCCTTCGCTGGATCCCCTCCCACAGCAGCTGGAGCTATCTTTCTCTCTCTCTGTCTAATAAATCACTCTCTGCCAAACTCTTTGCGTCCACAATATTTATTCAAAAGGCAAACTCACCATGCCTCTGGGTCCCTTTTCCCCATTCTTCGGGGTAAGAGAGGCCAAGAACCTTTCGGATAGAGGAACTTTTGGACAAGCCCTCTCTCAACTTACAACACATGTCGCAGCTTCTCTCTCCAGATGTCTATCATCTCTGAAAAGACTCAAGATGCCAGATGATCAGCCCTTATATGTGTTTCCTCGACAAGCCTTTTTTTAAAAAATTAATTTTTGTTGGGGATTTCCCTGTAGGACTGCTGCACATTGTGAGTGGTTAACCCCCCAGACACTCCCATGAGGCCCCCAGTCACCCAGTGGTGCCTTTTGGCTGGGAGGAGAACAATGCCTTTTCTCTTCAGAGCTAAGAAAACTCAGTCTCTCATTTACCTATTAAAAGAACAGTTCAGTTCCTCACACAAATGTGTATAGACAAGTCGAATCAGATTAACTTTGGGAGAAAAAGCAATAGGGCAGACCCTTTAGAACGCATCTCTGAACTAAAATTAGGATTCTTTTTTTCTTTTTGAGATGGAGTCTTGCACTTTTGACAGGCTGGAGTGCAGTG
Organism: Sapajus apella; assembly: GCF_009761245.1. Taxonomy (NCBI): domain Eukaryota; kingdom Metazoa; phylum Chordata; class Mammalia; order Primates; family Cebidae; genus Sapajus; species Sapajus apella. The sequence continues at coordinate 1,215,966 of NW_022437043.1, forward strand.
GCATGATCTCGGCTCACTGCAACCTCTGTCTCCCGGATTAAAATTAGGATTCTTAAACAACAACTTCTTAGGAAGAAGGAAAAAAAAAAAAAAGCCAATACCTCTTCCTAGAAACTGGCTCAGCCACCCTTACTTTGTAGCTCTCGTCTGCCATTATACTCATCAAGGTCAAATCCTCTCACAATATAAGGTGATCTCTGGTACCCCCAAAGCTAAAGAGTTCAGGATATGCAATACAAGAAAACAGAGCTTTAGACCTAAGAAGAATCTGCCCATGACTCTTGAAACTCCATAAGGAAAACAGAACACCCCAAAAAGGGTGAGTGACAACTCTGTTCTGAATTTTTTTTTTTTTTTTTTTTTTTTTTTGAGATGGAGTTTCACTCTTGTTGCCCAGGCTGGAGTGCAATGGCGTGATCTCGGCTCACCGCAACCTCTGCCTCCTGAGTTCAAGAGATTCTCCTGCCTCAGCTTCCCAAGTAGCTGGGACTACAGGCATGTGCCACCACGCCTGGCTAATTTTGTATTTTTAGTAGAGACGAGGTTTCTCTATGTGGGTCAGGCTGGTCTCGAACTCCCAACCTCAGGTAATCTGCCCACCTCAACCTCCCTAAGTGCTGGGATTACAGGCGTGAGCCACCGTGCCCAGCCTGTTCTGAATTCTTTAAAGGGGTTCAAGTCATCAGAAGCTTTCTCTAGGATTTTTGGTACTGCAGATGGCAAAGGGGGAAGGAAGCATAGGGTGGAAGAAAAGTAAATGAAAGAACATTTGTTTTTTTAAGACAGGAAGCAAACACAGAAGCCAAGTACATGGTTTTTTGCTTTTTGGGGTTTTTTCCTCTTTTGCAGCTGCGAGGAATTTTAGCCAAATTAAAGAGGATTTGTTACTCATAATGGAATTCTCACTCAGATTTGACCAAGTCTGGTAGAGTTGGTCAAATCTGAAGGGAGAAAGACCAGAACAATCAATAACAAAAAACCCAACAATATGATCACTGAGAGCTGTAATGGTGAAGAGAAATTAAGACCAGCTGGTTGTTAAACTAGCCAAGACAAAACCCAAATTCAGCTACTTACCTAGGGACAGGTATCAGGCTGAAGACTGCCCTCTGCCATCCTAGAAGCAGGAAAAAAACCTCAAACTTGTCTTCCCTGCTAAGAGCAAGCTCAAACTCCATAAAGGAGTTACCTGCCTTCTATCGTTATGGAAGCAGGAAATTTTGCCTTCCTTTTTGAAAGCAAGTAAAACTCCAAGAAAACGGGAGTTGAAAAGGGAAATAAACTTTATATCTCAACCAAATTTTGGGAGATCAGTGATTCTCTGGAGGGGGACCTCAGACCTCAGAAAATTGTCCTGTTGGTTTGAGCCATAAAGTTAGTTCATGCTGGTACCAAGCACTGATAGGAGATTTGTCAAAGGTCAGGGGCATCTCCACTCAGAATATCTCCATGGTTACCAAAATGTGAACCCCCAAATATCTGATTCAGGACTCAAATAATTTAGAAAGTTTGTTTTGCCAGGGTTGAGGATGCATGCCCATGACACAGCCTCAGGTATTCCTGATGACATGTGCCCAAGGTGGTAGGGGCACAGCTTGGTTTTATACATTTTAGGGACACATGAGACATCAATCAATGTGATATGTAAGATGTACATTGGTTTAGTCTGGAAAGGTGGGACAACTTGAGGCAGGACAACTTGAAGCGAGGAGGGTGCTTCCAGGATATAGGTAGATAAGAGACAAATGGCTGCATTCTTTCAAGTTTGATTCACCTCTCCAAATGAGGTAATCAGATAAGCGTTTATCTCAGTGAGCAGAGGGGTGACTTTGAATAGAGTGGGAGGCAGGTTGGCCCTAAGCAGTTCCCAGCTTAACTTTTCCCTTTAGCTTAGTAATTTTGGGACCCCAAGATTGATTTTCCTTTCATGGTTTACTTTTATTGTCTGTCTTCCCCTCTGGAATGTAAATTCTATGAGGGCAGAAACTACATCTGTCTTATCTCAGCTTCATGAAAAAGTACCTGACATATAGTGGGAACTCAAAAAAGTAGCCTGAATAAATGAACTAATCAAAACCAATTAAACAATAAATAAGGCAGAATGAAAGTATATTTCATTACATATAAGATAAAAGTTATGAGAATACATAAGAAGGGATGATTAATTATCATTGTTAAATGGTAATAGTTACAATAAGATAGAGTTTAAGGCAAAACTATGCTGTCAGAAGTTAGGATGATGTTTTGCAGGGGGCTGCAGGTAATGACTAAAAGGGAATGTGAGTCAGGCTTTTACAGTGCTGGTAGAATTTTGTTTCTTTATTTGGTTACTGGTTACTCAGGTATGTTCGGTTTGCGACTATAAATTTATGTACACTTTTCTGGATGTATAATAAGTTCCTCAATAAAAGATTGAAGTTGGAGAAAAACATAGTTTATATGGACCATATTACATCAAAGTACTGTGACTGATGTGCATAATGATGGTCTAATTCATCAAAAAGATTAAGTTTGGTGTGGCTATTTTCAAAAACATCAAGTGTGTAATGTAGTTTTAAAAAGATTACCATTAAAAATAGTTAACATTATGCCACGATGGTGTGTCTATAACATGCTGACTTAGATGGAACACCTTATGTTTCAATGATGCTCAAGAAATAAGGTATTGTCCAGGCACAGTGGCTCATGCCTCTAATCCCAGCACTTTGGGAGGCCCAGGAGGGCGGATCACAAAGTCAGGAGTTCAAGACCAGCCTGGCCAACGTGGTGAAACCCTGCCTCTACTAAAAATACAAAAAAAAAAATAGCTGGGTGTGGTGGCAGGCACCTGTAATCCCGGGTACTCAGGAGGCTGAGGCAGGAAAATCACTCCAACTCGGGAGGCGGAGTTTGCAGTGAGCCAACACCGTGCCACTGCACTCCAGCCTGGGAGACAGAGCAAGACTCCATCTCAAAAAAAAAAAAAAAAAAAAAAAGAAAAGAAAAGAAATAAGATATTAACACCTTTAGAACAACGACAAAAACCATGCTGGCATTATTGCCCCTGATTTTGCAGAAGTACCTCTGGGGGAGGTAACTTGATTTCTTCAGTTGCACATAAAGAAACTGGTTGCTCCAAGACCTAGATTCCATTTACTCTGACTTCAGGAGCAGGACGCTATGCTTCTTTCAATACATGCTAATATGGAAAAGAAGAGGCAGAGCCAATGGCATTGAGTCATCTTAAGGAGAAGGGTCAGCTAAGAAGATGATCTGTGAGTGCCCCCCCACCATCAAGACTCTTCTTGAGCCTTGAAGTTTTGAACATCTCCCATGCCTCCTCCTCACTTCCTTTGAGTGGTATTTGGCATTCTTTTGAGCAATAAAACTATGATTTCTCAACAGATATTCATGAACTCTTACAATGGACATTCCTGGGCTCAGTAGAGCCATCTTTTATTTTTACGGGGCCTTGTGCATTGATTCTCTGGTTGTAAATGCAACAAACATCAGAAATGACTCTGAAAAATGACTATATTCTGTTGAGGTCTAAAAATTTTACCCTAAAGCATGGGTAACTGCTTCAGCGTTCAAATTCTATAGCTGATGACTTATAACCCAATCAAGGACTATCAGGTCCCAATTGAGTGAGGAAATGGAGTGTTACAGGAAAAGGAAGAAGTGAGGCCCACTCTGGTATACAGTGGTTCTGAGAAGGCTAGGTTTTCCAGGCAATCACATCTGGAGGGTTTAGTGCAGACCTCTTCTTAAGCCAACGTGGTAAACATGTGTAGATCAGATAAAGCCCACATAGCCACAGAGCCCCATGAGCCCCAGAAAAGGCAATTCTATGGACTGGGAAGAGCCCGAACTTGACCCAAAGCTCTAAAGTAAACTTCTAGGTAAGATCCATAATTGACATAAGACCTGAGAGCAGATTAGTTGAACAAAGCCACACTTACTCTCCCAGGCCTATGAGAGACCATTGGCAGAGAGTGGGAGACACCATGTGGCAGAGAAGGAGTCATTGCCCCTAAAATTCCAAGTGTTACCAGTGTTTTCAAACCTGTAGCAGATGCTATGGTCGGTCATCCCAGATTCCACCTTCAGGACTGAGACATTCACTAATTAGTCTAGCTGCCAGGAATGTTGGTGGCTGGTAACCATCAACTGAGTCTCTGTCCAGGAGTTTCCATAAGCAAGAAAGAGCCACTTGCCTCAAGGTCCTGCTGCTTGCATAGAGGTAGACATCATCCAATGACCAGTCATGACTGGAGTTGAAAGCCTCTACCCTGAGTTTCAAAGTGGGACAACACTAAAGGGCCATCCCTGGGAGATCAGCTGAGACCTTTTATGTGACTGCATCACAGTTCACCTCCACCCAGTCCTGCTTCCTTCACTTTCCCACTTCCAATTTTCACTTCAACACTTTCCGGATATTAATCTTTGTATATAGGAAGATCCTTAATACACTTCCTATACACAAAGCTCTGGCTCAGAGTCAACTTCCCCAGAAATAGAGAACATGACCTCAAACAATCGCTTATAAAACATAAAAGGTATTATAAATTTAGAAATCACAAAGGCCATGAGTATAAATAGCTAAAATATGAATGCAGCAGAAAATACCTTACTTAGAACATTGTTTGAGAAGTGGTAAACTTTGAAAAGAGGTCAGTATGAAACTGTGATTTTTTTTTTTAAAGATTTCATTTTGACTTAGTTTTGGTTTTAAGGGTTTTTCAACCTGCAGTTATTTTAGAACTGGAGATCTAAGCAGAAGTGCTGAGTTTTCACTTGTGGGAAATTTTGCATCGATAGACCAAGGGTTGATATTTTTAATGTCTAAGAAGCTCAATACACATCAATAAATAAAAACATGAATACTTCAAAAGACATAAATGTTTAATGATGTGAGTATACAACTCAAAAGCAGCAAATAATAACAATTTTCTAGTAATAAAAAAGTAATTAAAACTAAACAATACTTTCCCTATTAAATTAGGACACACTAAAAAATTATAAAATGTCTATCCCTGGTGAGATTTCAATAAAACATATTGTTACTGCCACTGGGGAACAAATTGGCACAGTCTTTTTGGGAATCACTTTAACATTTGATATTAAAACTAAGAGAATAATACTATTTATTAAAGCAATTCTTTTTCTGGAAATCTATCCTAAAGAAACAATTCCAAATGTGGGAAAAGCTTTGTAGCTGGGTGTGGTGGCTCACATCTGTAATCCCATTACTTTGGGAGGTTGAGGAGGGTGGATCTCCTGAAGTCAGGAGTTCAAGACCAGCCTGGCCAATATAGTGAAACCCCGTCTCTACTAAAAATACCAAAAAAATTAGCTGGGCGTGGTGGCAGGCACCTGTAATCCCAGCTCCTCGGGAGGCTGAAGCAGGAGAATAACTTCAACCTGGGAGGTGGAGGTTTGCAGTGAGCCAAGATCACACCATTGCACTCCAGCCTGGGCAACAAGAGTGAAACTCCATCTCAAAAAAAAGAAAAAAAAAAAAGCTTTGTTCTTCATATTTTTATCACAATAATAATTCAAGTTGCAAAAACATGAAACAAATACATGTGAAATTTGTTTAAAAGAGTCATTGTACCGGGCGTGGTGGCTCACGCCTGTAATCCCAGCACTTTGGGAGGCCGAGGCGGGTGGATCATGAGGTCAAGAGATCGAGACCATCCTGGTCAACATGGTGAAACCCCGTCTCTACTGAAACTACAAAAAATCAGCTGGGCATGGTGGCATGTGCCTGTAATCCCAGCTATTCGGGAGGCTGAGGCAGGAGAATTGCCTGAACCCAGGAGGCGGAGGTTGCGGTGAGCTGAGATCGCACCATTGCACTCCGGCCTGGGTAACAAGAGTGAAACTCTGTCTCAAAAAAAAAAATAAATAAATAAAGAGTCATTATATACATTTCATGGGCTGTTATGTAATCATAAAAAGTGATTACAATGAGTTTATGAAAATTTACAGAATGCTCATAATTTAGAGTTAAGTGAAAGAAGATATGTACATTCTCTATTTCCTCTCTGCTGTTGAGTAGAAAATTTCTCTTCCATTAATACCACTTTTAAACTATTATATCCTGCATTTAAACTATGTTTTTTTTTTAATCTCAACAATTTAAGATACTAACAAATGTTGTCCATGTCACTTTTACTTTCTTTTAAGATGACTCTTACGTCGGATATGATTCACTCACATCAGTTTTCTCTAGGAATTGGACAGAATGATTCATTGAAACTTTGATTGGAACACAACACAGTAGCAGGTGAAAACACTGTCCTACTGTGCAGTGGTTTTCAACAATTTTAGGTTTTTTAAACATTCCTGAATCATTGCCTTAACTGTATTTGCTCCAGTAAATGCAATAAGACCTTACTGAACCACAAAACAGATTTTGCCTCAAGGTCAGTTGACCCATAAAGCCATCAACAGTAAAGCTCAAGGACATTCTGGCAGGGATACTGCATCCTGCTGTTGTTAGCTCTGGCAGGAAGAGCTGTACTTCAAGCTGCACTTCATCATTAACTGGTTAGTCCCCGTATTATTTGACCAGGGTGCAGCCAGAAGTGAAGGTAATGGCTTTGTATTTTGTACACATGTTCTGGAGTAAAATCCACAGTGAGGTACTGGAAACACAGAAATGCTTCTACTATATTGCATTTCTCTGCATTTCCAGAACAATAATTCTTAAGGGAAGAAATGCTTATTAGATAGCTTGGTCTGTGAGTTCCTAGACCTCATTGCCCTGGACGAGTTTGATACATACAAGTCTATTCCTTTATCGAGTGATATGTGAAAAATCACATACATATCTGCAAGAAATGTGTGAATTTTCAAATGCTTTGAATGTTTGGGGCTTTAAAAAATTTTCAAACCAAAAATATGGTGAGAAATATATCATCTTTCCTCTTGTCATATAACTTTGAAAAAATTATTCTTAATGTGTTAAAATATCTTAGCTATTAAAATATAAACTTAATGGTTTTCTTATTTTTTATACTTAAATGTTACTGCCTTATTCCTTCTCATTGGGATGCAATTGTCCATAACAGGTTAATAGAAAACTGGATTTTAAGGGCAGTTAATGTTTGTTAGAGCCATATTATTTGTCCCAAACACATATTATTCATATGTATTCCTTTACCAAAAATAAAAATAAAAATAACCAAAAAGAGGCAAAGAAAGCCTTCCTCTTTAGGTTCAATTATAATAAATCCATTTTACTAAAGTGACACTCCTAATAACAGAATATGCAAGGATGTGGAAGAACTGGAATTCTCATAGATTGCTGGAGGGAATGTAAAATAGTGCAATAGCTTTAAAAAACAGTGTGGCCACCTCTTAAAAAGTTAAACATATTTTTACAGTATGATCTAGCCATTCTACTTCGAGTTATTTATTCAAGAGAAATGAAAGTGTAAGTCCATACAAAGACTTGTAGACTAATGTTCATAGCAGCTCTGTTTTTTTGTTGTTGTTGAGATGGAGTCTCACTCTGTTGCCCAGGCTGGAGTGCAATGGTGCGATCTCGGCTCACTGCAACATCCGCCTCCTGGGTTCAAGTGATTCTCCCACCTCAGCTTCCTGAGTAGGTGGGATTACAGGTACTCGCCATCATGCCCAGCTAATTTTTGTAAAGATGAGGTTTCACTATATTGGCCAAGCTGGTCTTGAACTCCTGACTTCAGGTAATCCACCCTCCTTGGCTTCCCAAAGTGCTGGGATTACAGGTGTGAACCACAGCGCCAGGCCAAGTAGCTCTATTTGTAATTACCAAAGCCTGGAGTCATTGAAATATCCATCAGGAGGTGAATGGATAAATACACTGTGGCATCTCCACAATTGTCCAATATCCAAATACCCAATATCAGCAATAAAATCAATGAACTGTTACTACACACAATATGGATGAATTTAAAAATATTTATGGTGAGTGAAAGAAAACAGATAAAAAAGAGTATGTTGTTTGACCTGATGTATATAAAATTCTAGAAAATGCAAACTAGGGTGACAGAAAGCAGATCAGTGACTGCCTAGGAGGTGGGTGTAAGAGAAGGGCAGGAAAGAGATTACAAAGGAGCTTGAAGAAACTTGTGGGCCTGGTAAATATGTTCATTTTCTTAAATATGGTGATGGTTTCAGCCATGTATACAAATGCCAAAATGTGTCAAATTATACTCTTTAAATATGTGCAATTCATTATATGTCAATTATACCTTATTAAAGCCCTTAAAATAAATAATAAAAATAAGATAGAAGGAATAACATTCAGTAGAAAAAAGGTTGTAAAAATGTGATAACTAAGTTTCTTTGAAAAGGGATATAAAATTTAAACATCCTTTTTTTTTTTTTTTTTTTTAAAGAATGGCTTGGGGGTAACATAAGGAATAGGAGCAGAACTAGAAAAATCTTGTGGAAGGGACAATCACTAAGTGATATTCGTGTGTGTGTGTGAGAGAGATGGAGTCTCACTCTTGTCCAGTCTGGAGTACACAATCTCGGCTCACGGCAACCTCCACCTACCTGGTTCAAGCGATTCCCCTGCCTCAGCCCCCCAAGTAGCTGGGATTATAGGCATGTGCTGCCACGCCCGGCTAATTTTGTATTTTTAGTAGAGATGGGGTTTCACCATGTTGGCCAGGCTAGTCTTGAACTCCCGACCTCAGGTGCCCACCTCGGCTTCCCAAAGTGCTGGGATTACAGGCATGAGCCACCCCAACCGACCCGTGACTTTCTATTCACGAAGTCATCGGCTATGTGGCCTTGGCCCCCTGGAGGTTTGAAAGTGATATGAGGCAGAGTAATAGGAGAAAAGGCAGACAAATTTAGTCAATGTGCATACACATGAGCCCTCAGAATGAAGACACAAAGGTACCGGGGAAATGGTACATTTTTATGCCTAGTTTCAACAAATTATAGACAACCATGTAGAAATATAATTGGAAAAGAAGGGCATTATTTAATGTTAATAAACTGAGTGGGAAGACACAGCAACGTCTATCTTCTTGGCCTCTCTGAGCAACATTCTTTCCATCTGTGTGTGGGGCAGGGCCATCTCTGGAATGGGGGTCTTATGACTGACTGTCGAACAAGGTAGGTCAGATCATTTCTTTACAGCCAGTTTTTACACAGAAAGGCAGAGGGAGTGATAGAGTAATAATTTTAGGTTTTATTGAGGGAATGTGTTCTCTTTCCGGGTCCATGAGGGGGCATAGCTTTAATGGCAAGAATTTCCTGGCGCCAGGCCCCTCTCCCATCTCTCTCCATCGGGGAGATTCAACTGTTTATGTGTGAATTTCGAGGGTGCGGGAAGAAACTAAAAGTCAATCACTCCAGCGGAAGTTCTAAGGAACTCCTTTCATTGGCGCAGTGTCTTTGAGAAGGTGGAGGTTTCTCCCAGGATAAAAGTCCATGCTCCTTCACCTGCGCTGGATTTCCAACTTTCTGGAACCCTCTCCCACACGGTAGGAGCGCCCTCTGGGATTTCCCCTCTGGAATCCCCTTCCACACTCTTCCTGGAAGCCTTTCTCTTCTTCTCCTTTCCTTCTCTTTTCTCTACCTCAATGAAATCACCTTTCTGCAACACTTTTTTGGGTCCGATATTTTACTTTTACGAGCATACAGTACACCTGCAGTGGCCCCACCGCTTATTCTTTAAGAGGTTAGAGGCCAAGAATCCGCAACATTCTCTTGGAGGTGCTGTGCCTCACAGGCATCCAAGAAAAAACCCGGTTACAGAATGACAAGCTTTGGAGAGAAGGGGTTCTGGTTTCTATGACCCAGCTTGGGGAAGAGGGATTCTAATTTCTATAGCTGGCCTCAAGGAGAATGGGACTGAGACAGGAGGGTAGGAGAGAGAAACGTTTGCTCTCTTTCTGAGACCTTCATTTTAGGTATTGTTTTCTGAGCCCCTACTCCTAGAATAGACAAAAATTGTCTAGATTGTTATATCAATAATTGTGTAGATTAAAATACCGATGGCCAGATGCAGTGGCTCATGCCTGTAATCCCAGAACTTTGGGAGGCTGAGGTGGGTGGATTACCCGAGGTCAGGAGTTCAAGACCGGTTTCACCAACATGATGAAACCCCATCTCTACTAAAAATACAAAAATTAGCTAGCCATGGTGGTGCATGCCTGTAATCCTAGCTACTTGGGAGGCAGAGGCACAAGAATCACTTGAACCCAGGAGGCAGAGGTTGAGGTGAGCAGAGACCGTACCATTACACTCCAGCCTGGGCAACAAGAGTGAAACTCCATCTCAAAAAATAAAAAAAAAAAAAAATACTAATGACAATACAACACTCAGAGATTAAGGGAGAGCAAAGCAAGATACTGAGCATATAAAATCCTGGTCCAAATATAATCTAAAGTTTCTTCACCCAAGAGAAAGGGATGTACAAAATTTAAAAGCCCCTAGAATCCACAGAAGGTATTCTCCTGACAAATTGCAGCTTATTGCTTAGGCGAAAAAAGGTGTTAGGAATGCATGTGAAAACACATATTATCCTGCAAATCTCTTTTTTAAATAAAACTCTACCCGTGGACCATTTTCCCAAGCATCCATTAGTATTTAAAACATAAACCCAATTGAAAAATTTTACATTTCACTTAGGGACACACCAAGGAGGGGGTTAGAGAGACGGGGAGAGCATAAAGGTTAGAGGCCTGAGGATCTGCCATTCCTGATTTAATGTGCTGAGAAACAGGTACCCTAAATGAGTTAGGATTATTGGATCTGCCTTTCCTCAAAGCAAGGGAATAATCCTGTTGAATATATCTTCCCTCTGAGGCTGCTTTGGAACTGCTGTTTCACCCTAAATCTTCTTTGGATCCTCTTGGCAAATGGCTTTGAGATGACATGATGAAATTGGACTTTGGGTCTTGTTTATAATGACATGCATGCAAACAGAAAGATGGGTCCCATCTAAAAGTTCTGATGTGAACACTGGCAAGTGTTGGAAGTAACCTAAGTACAAAACAGGCAAGAAGATAAGAAAAACAGAGAATACAAGAAGAGATGAAAGGAGGGAAGAAAGGTCCTAAATATGAGTATTTGGAGGTAGGAAAGTAAATTGGATTGCCTAGAAAGGCAGACACTTGGAATAACTGGAACCCCACAACATTGACTGATGGATACAGCTTCATTAGGCGATAATGGTTAATTTAGTCTAAAAGAATGAATAGGGAACATCCAAGTAATATAAAAATTTATATATAGAGAGAATGAAGCCCAGGATGCAGCACAAAGGGGTGATATTATGCACTGTTATTGCTAGTGCACAGAATTCATGTATATTGAGGGTAGAGGGTGGGGCAGGTGAAGAAATGTGTAGAGGGTCAAAACCAGGAAACTGACATTGTCACAATACAATTAACTCGACTACAGATCTTTTATTTTATTTATTTATTTTTTGAGACCGAGTCTCACTCTGTCACCGGGCTGGAGCACAGTGGCACGATCTCGGCTCACTGCAACTTCCACCTCCCAGGTTCAAGCAATTATCTTGCCTCAGCCTCCTGAGTAGCTGGGATTACGGGCATGCACCACCACACCAGCTAATTTTTGTATTTTTAGTAGAGATGGGATTTCACCATGTTGGACAGGATGATCTCTGTATCTTGACCTCATGATCCGCCCACCTTGGCCTCCCAAAGTGCTGGGATTACAGGTGTGAGCCACTGCGCTCAGGGGCTACAGATCTTACTCAGATTTATCAAGAAGTAACAGTGTTTTAAAAATTGAAGTGTTGACATTTCAGCAGTGACATGTGTATTAGTGATGTATCATTACTAATGGCTTATGTGGACCATCATTCAGAAATAACTTCAGTGATGCTGGTGAATATGTACTAACCTACATAAGTACATTTCCTGGTATGAGACACAGATGGCCTCTGTGTTAGAGAAGTATGCAGTTTAGTTGGGAAGCTGATGTAAGTGAGGAAGAATAATTTTCTCTTTATTCGTCATAGTTCTTAGTTGAGATAGATCCTTGTAACAAAAGATAATAAGAGAAAAACAAAGTTTAATAACATGTACGCCTCATGTATACATGGGATATATTCAGGGAGAATGAGTAAATCTCAAAAAGGTGGTTTGAATTCAGGCTTAAAAACCATCATTCTCTAAAGCAAAGAAAGAGAAGAAGACCCATTATGTGGAGATAGCTAGGAAAAGGAAAAGCATGGTAAAGAAGGATAATGTTTGTTACACAGGTTTAAGTTGCCGTCTCCATTGATAAGTCTTTAGTGATTTAGAATCATTCCTCTCCTCCTGATACAAAGAGGGAGACACTCTTATAAATAAATTATTTCCTTTGTGGATGTAAACCTCCCTTACAAAAGGATAACTTCTACTCTGTTTTCAGAGTTTCTTCTGTGGCTGCCATTTCTCAAAATAATATTTATGCCAAAGAGGCCTATTTTGGGGTGGTATATTCTGGTCTCCTACAGTCACATTTTGAGGTGGTGTTGGGGTGGTATTATTCTCATAATACCACAAAGTATAGTGCTTGGGCATGCTGAACACTTTTGAATTAAAGGAAATCGGAAGGCCCTAGAAGCTGCCTCAAAATCAAGGAATTTCTAACTTTCTCTTGTTTTTCCCCCACAAGCACAGGGAGAGAATCTTTTTGGGATTTCCTTATCTAAGAAATTTCAAATAAAATGGAATCTCATCAAATAACCAGTAAAATTAACCAGCAGGGAAGAAAAAACACAAAAAGTTGTCACTATACCCAGACAGACTTTTCATCTATTCTTCTGAGGACAACTCCAAGAGATTACCTGGGGAACTTTATCTGTATAATAGAACAGCCCTTGTTCACAGTGAAGTTCTGCCCCTCATCTTCCTGCCACCTCACCCAGAGCTCAGAGGAACTTTGTCACAGGTCATTGTTATTTGGGTCCATTCTTTTCCCCTGAAAATCATTTATTACCCTCACTGCTAGGTGAAGTGTCAGAGCCCTGGCATCAGAAAGTGGTCGACTAATGGGTTGGTAAGAAGAATTTCCCGAAGACAGTATAGGTTTGAAAAAGGAAAGTTCTATTAGAAAGAATGCTATAGACATGTGCAACAGGGTACCTCCGAAAGATAGGACTGAGTGTGCCATGGTGGATTTTTCCACAGGGGTATTTATGGACCTTAAAGCATGAGCTTAAGGGTAATTTGGAGTATTAGCCACAAAGGTCATGATAAGTGATTTGTAGACATGTGGTGCCTTAATGTCAGCAATGGTTGCACAGTGAGTTTCAGTATGCATGCATTCCGGAGATGTATAGAAATTCTAGTTGTTTAAAAATGTGGGGTAAAGAAACCTGGAACCAGATGTCTGCTTTAGATAACAGGGAAGTCTAAGTACTTCTGAATTCCTCAGGTAAGGAGTTTTGTCTCTGGATGGTCTGCTTGATGGTCACCAGGTGATCTTTGCTCTCCTCATTTTCTGCCTGACAAATACCTTGGTCAAATCTTTTTACCCTTTATATTCCCTCATGCTCATGTATAGCTGCTGCCTATTAGAGTCTCAAGAAGAAAGGGAAAATGGCACAGTGAAGAGGGGTGTCGAGTCTGTCTGGCTTCCTGCTGAAAAGGAGCATTGAGGGGATACATTGTGTTTTTCCCTTTCTTGCTCTCTGTCATGAAGGAAATGAAAGGTCATGAAAAGTTGCTCACAGGGAAGACCGGATTCTATCAAGAGTCCCATGTAAATGGAAGTTGCTGCTGCAGGCCAATATTGGAATTGCATTAGACATCTGTAGATAGGAATCGTTATAATCTGGAAGATATAAACTTAATGAGAGCATTTAAGAGGCAGGGACCAAATATTAAAACAAGAATGATAAGGATTAAAGGTCCAAAGAATGGGGGAAGCCAAGTGATTTATGGAAACCAATCACTAAAGGTTTTGGCCCAGTCTTGGTTACCTTGGGAAAGTGTGTGTAGCCATGTGCCTTTTTTGAAATATTCTTGGACGTTAGTTTTCACTTCTCCAGACACATTAATATAAATGCAACAGATTTTGTTGATGACAGCACAGACTTCCCCTTATTCAGCTTGGAGGTAATCTAGAACCCATCTATTATCAAAAACCATTTCTGCTAGTCTGTTTGAAGACTTTTGTAGCACCAATAGACTTGCAATAGTTTTTTTGCTAAGGCTATTTCAAGGGAGACACTAAGTTCTCATAGTGTGATTTTATGGTTAAGTAAAACCTCCCCAAGGGGCAAGAATTGTGATGGTTCACAGTAAATCCTAGGCCCCTTTTTCTTCTTGAATAGAATTATAGATCGGAAGTTATGTTCAAGACAGTGATTTGGGTGGGCGCTATTGTTCCCAGAGTACAATTACCATAATGAAGAGAGAATTATCAAGGTGGTATAGGGCCAAAGCTTAAAAAGGGTTTAAATAATTCTTAACAGTGCCGCAAAGCCGTAAGAGCCAAGGACAGGCAGATAATATAGTTTGAGGCTTTTGGAAAAGAGGTCCTCCACTGCTGAGGCTTTTAAGTGGGTGCTGGGGGCCCATCCCTAGGATACTAGGTCTAACGTTTTGAAACATATGCCATAGAGCACTTAGAGAGCCTCAGATTTTTGGCTAAGAATCTTCAAGCTATTCCCCTTTGTTCGTGTACATACAAAAAGAAAGGCTTAGTCAAATCTGACAGGGCTAAAATTGGTGCTGAGATTAAAGTGTTTAGAGCATGCTACATATCATTAGTACAGGATAGAGGTTGTTCCTCAATTCCTTGAGGGTTCATATAAAGGATTTGCTATTAATCCAAAGGAAGGAATCCATATTCTGGTGAAGCTATTGTTTACTTTCTGGAGTTGTCACATTTAAGATGAGGTCTTTTCTAGCACTAGAGAGGCTGTTTGTACCAGGGGTTAAAATAAGACCCCAAAATGGAACTCTTTGTGTAGATATTTGTACCTTAGAAGGAGATACTTTGTACCCACAATTAGCAAGTTACTTTAGTACTAATACTGTATTTCGGTCTGAAACAGTCTTGTTAGGACTACAGATTAGTAGGTCATCCACATACTGGAGTAGACTGCTATCTGGGAGAAGCTGCAGGGTGGACAGGTCTTTAGCTAGGTCCTGTCTAAAAAGGTGGGGGCTATCTCTGGATCCCTGGGGCAGAGCTGTCCAAGTTAACTGTTATTTGAATATTTCAGTCTTGCCATTCAAAAGCAAATAAAAAATGGCTATTCGGGTGTACAGGAATGCAGAAAAAGACATCTTTAAGCTGAAGTACAGTAAACCATGCTGTGGTGAAGGGAATCTGTCCAAAAAAGGTATAAGGGTTTGGGACAATAGGATGAATAGGAATAGCGGCTTCACTAATAACTCTAAGACCCTGTACTAGTCAGTAGGAGCCATCTGGTTTCTGTACAGCTAAAATGGAAGTGTTGCAAGGCACATTGCATGGGTGCAATAATCCATGGGTTAAAAAATTTGTTATTAGGTGCTTAACCCTTTTTATGCTTCTTGTTTCATGGAGTATTGGGGATTTCTAGGGAACTTATTTAGGATTTTTAGGCTGAATGATGATGGGAGCAGCTGGTACTGAATGGCCAGGAATGGAAAAATTCCAAACCTCAAATGGCACTTGTTTTAGAATTTGACATTCTATGGACTGCAGCAGCTCTTTTGGTGACATGTGAGTTAATACAACTAGGAGGTGGGGGTCTTAGCTATAAATTAGCTTGTAATTTTGTAAATAAGCCATGACCTAATAATGGAGCAGGGCAGCTTGGCAGGACTAAAAAGGAGTGAGTAAAGGAATAACCTTCTATTTTACAAGGGAGTGACAATGTGAAACAGCCTCATTGGGATTTTCCATCAATACCTGTGAGGAAAATGGAGGACTGGCACATTGGGCCATAATAAACATTTAAAGCTGAATAACTAGCTCCGGTATCTATAAGGAGCATTCTCTCTTGTTCAGCTACAATCAGATTTACTTGAGGCTTGTCTATAAAGATAGAAAAGATAGGGGCCTGGATGGCCTCAAAGTCATCTAGAGGATGACTTTCAGAAGCTTGATCATAATCCAGGAATAGAGTGGAAGGTGCTTGTCCTTGCCCTTGCCCTAGTCCTCATACTATAGGATCCCTTTTTTGGGTAGGTTGGTGAGGTCGTGGCTGTGGCAGCCCAGAAGGAAGAGATCCCCACCACTCACAAGGGAGAGAGGGACACTCACTCTTCCAATGAACCTCTTGTTTGCAATAAGGACAAGGTCTACGGGGCAGCTTGTAACCCAGAGGTTTGTGACATTCTTTACTGCAATGTCCTGGATTTCTGCAGCAGTGCTCAGCCCCTATTCTGTTAGTATTATAGGGACAAGCCTTGGGGTTATTAGCTAACAAAAAAGAATGTGCCAATCCTGTTCCCATGTATTTAGCATGGTGACAGTGTTTCTTCTCCTCTAATTGAGCCTTTTTCATTTTTGATCTTTCTTCCTGGTTATTAAAAACCTTAAAGTCTGTATTTAATAAAGTAGGAAAAGGAGTTTGTGGACCTTTCTCTGATTTTTGGAGTTTTTGTCTGATGTCTAGGGAAGTCTGACAAAATGGATTGGCCCTCAGGGCTTTTGTAGTCTAAATTTGTATATTTATGCATAGCCGCCACCAGTCTAGCTTAGAAAAGGGCAGGATTGTCAGATGGCTCCTGAGTGATTTCTTGTAATTTAGAAAAATTAACAGGTTTTATGACAGCCTTTTTCATTCCTTCCAATAAACAAATTATCATATAATCTCATCTATCCCTGCCTCTGTTTGGGCTGACATCAGCAGCCTGGTATTGCAAATTGGGTTGTGTGTTGGGGACAGCTTCTGCACCAGCTCTGTCATCATTAGGATTACAAGTGTGAGCCTCATCTGCCCAAGCTGGAGCTAAAGCACATATGTGTGCTTTTTCTTCATGGAAACAGCAAGTAGTTAATATCATGAATATGTCTTGCCAGGTTAAATCAAAGGCAACAGTTAAAGCCCCAAATTCTCAAATAAACGTAAAGGGATCCTGGTTAAATGAACCCAACTTGGATTGAATTTGCAAAAGATCAAACATTGGAGAAGGAACATAAACTCGAATTGTTTCCAAATCTTCATTTGCCACCTCATGGAGAGACAAAACTGTACTAGGGGCATATGTGACTCCTGTGTGAGTATGTGAGAGGGATAAAGTGTCTAGATATGGGAGAGGGTTGATTAGGGGATGGAGCAGATGCAGAAGGTGTAGGTGAAGTGAGAACAGGCTGAGGATAGTGTGAAAGCAAAAGGAAGGATCATCCAAGACATAGAAACAGGGAGGGAGGAAGTTCTTTGGAAGCATTTGTGACAATTTTTATGTAATTCTGGGTTTGGGGATAAAGCCAAAAGACCTGAACATTTGGGACCTCTGAATCCTTTCCAAGATTCTGGCAAAATAAATCTAGTTGTAAAATAATATTCCAATCTAGGGTTGGTACAATTAAGAGGCCAATTTAAATTACTGGGAAGCTTATATTGAACCCAAGTTGTATTAAAAAGAAAATTACATGCTTCTTTTTGAGAGTTTGTGGGTCAAAATGGGACCAATTTTTAAGTATGCAACCCATGGGTGAGTCAAGTGCAATTGAAGAATGAATTGAACCCATGTTGGATTTTGATAAAGGACTACAAGATCCCTCAGGCATCCCTGAGGGATTTGGACCTCCCTTTTCCCTTTGGCTTGCTCTATTCAGGGGTGTTCCACCATGGATAGAGGGGCCTGCCCTTGCCTGGATGACCAGTCCAGGAGTGGCCTTGTTTGAGTGGTCAGATCAAACCTAATGTGAAAGAGAACTCACCCATAACTTGGGATGAGGTGCTTGTTACAAAAGTGAATTCAAAATTGGGTCCACACCAGAAGATTGTGTCTGTGCAGAGTTGAGGTTGCTTTTGCTCATTAAGGCACAGTTTATAGAGTGTTAAGTGAAAATGGACTTGCCATCCTGATAGGCAATAGCGAATTCGTTCTTTTGTCTTGGCCTTCCTGTAACGCAAGGGAGTGCCCTCAGCCAGATACCCTCAATTGCCAAAGAATACTTAAGCTGGTTCACTGGCAGTCAGAAAACAGAAAAGATCCCTGGCCAGTCCTTCACCCCTAAAGGCAATGACAGACACATGCCCCTTCTTTAGGGTTTCAGGATCCTGCCTAAGAGTGGCCTCAGCCAAGGATCTTCAGTTCCCAAGACCATCAAGGGAAGCAGGGAGGAAAAAAAGAAAGAAGAAATCCCAGTAAAGTCTCCCTATGGTCCACCAAGATGCTGAGCAAGGTGTCAAAGCCCCAGTGTCAGAAAGTGGTCAGCTCATCAGTAAGAAGAATTTACCGATGACAGTATAGGTTTGAGAAAATGGAAGCTGGGTTTTTTTTTGTTGTTGTTTTCTTTTTCTTTTTTTTTTTTTTTGTGATAGTGTCTTGCTCTGTTGCCCAGGCTGGAGTGCAATGGTGCGATCTCAGCTCACTGCAACCTGTGCCTCCTAGGTTCAAGTTATTCTCCTGCCTCAGCCTCCTGAGTTGTTGGGATTACAGGTGAGTGCCACCATGTCTGGCTAAATTTTGTATTTTTAGTAGAGACACGGTTTCACCATATTGGTCAGGCTGGTCTCAAACTCCTGACCTCAGGTGATCTGCCCATCTTGGCCTCCCAAAGTGCTGGGATTACAGGCATGAGCCACCATGCTTGGCTAGGAAAGTTTTATTGGAGAGAAAGAACACTAGAAAAGTGCAATGAGGTACCTCAGCAAGACAGGACTCAGCGTGCTGTGGTGGATATTTTTTTCAGGGGTATTTATGGACCTTAAAGCAGGAGCTTAAGGGTAATTGGGAGTACATTAGCCACATAGGTCACAATAAATATTACATTTGTAAATATTTTGGTGCCTTAATGTCAGCAAAGCCTGTGATTTCTGTTGTTGACAAAGTTACAGGTACTGCTAATACTACAGCAGTTTGTTACCTACATTCATAGTAAAAAGTATATTAATTTCAGTAAGAAGTTAGTGAAAATAAATATGTAATTTTTTTTTTCCTTTTCAAGATCACAGATCCTTCTTATTTTATTAGTTGACTTCAAGTTAAGAACTTCTGGTCTAAAAACCTGTGGTTTTACTGCATACCTCCAACACTGGATCTGCTAGTGTGTCCTGAGAAAACTCCCATTACGTAGAAAACTACATGCTCAGAGACAATCGCCAAGTCTTTATATATCCCTCACCTCTTCAAATCATAGAGAACTAGCCAGGAGCATATGCAGGGCCTGGCAACTCTGCCACTTGCATAGTATCTGTTTGCATCTTTTTATCTTTAAATCTCTCTTTTGCCCTGTCTCTAATGACCTTAGGGCAAACTCTTTCTTTTTTTTTTTTTTTTTTTTTTTTTTTTAATTGCAGTAATCATGGTTTCAGCTTTTGTTTCCCTCTAGGGAAAACCTTCTTAAAATGTTTTATTTTAATATATCACAGATATAAACTGGAGAGAGTTCCATGAACATTGGTGCTCTACACTTGTAGTAAGAGTTGTTTGCTCCAAATTTTTATTCCAAACAAGCATGAAAACAATTTAAAATAATGAGAGGCTAACTCATGCTCATAATTATCAATCTAAACTGTTCTAAAGAAATTTCATCCCCATACAAAGGACAGTGGTGTCTGATAACAGCTGACTGATAACAGATGTCAGGTCCCACTTTCTCTTTCTAAACATTCTTTTCCAGCTCAGCAAGATTTGAATGGTATATTCACCATGCATATACGCTGTAATTACAACTTCATTTTTTGTGGTTTTTTTGAGACAGAGTCCTGTTCTGTCACCCAGGCTGGAGTGTAGTGGCATGATCTCAGTTCACTGCAACATCTGCCTTCTGGGTTCAAGCAATTCTCCTGCCTCAGTCTCCTGAGTAGCTGGGATTACAGGCATACGCCACCATGCCCGGCTAACGTGAGTGAGTGTGTGTGTGTGTGTGTGTGTGTGTGTGTGTGTGTGTGTTTAGTAGAGACGGGGTTTCACCATGTTGGCCAGGCTGGTCTCGAACTCCTGACTACAGGTGATCCACCCACCTCAGCCTCCCAAAGTGCTGGGATTACAGGTGTGAGCCACTGTGCCCAGCCCATTTTTGAAAATTTTAAGGAACTCATTCAAAGCACAAGGTAGAAAGTAGACATAGATCCAGAGTCTTGCTTATCAGCTGCTATAGTAGGTCATATTGACACAGTCAGCCATCAGTCAGGATCCTAATAAGAAACACATGACAAACGCAGCTGAGATTTTTGTATAGAATTTTAAAGATGGGAATATTCACAGAAGTATGAGCTGAGTTAAGGAAACCGACAAGGGATATTGAAGCACCCAGGGATGAGTCATGATGGGAAGGCACTACTTGGCTTGATAGGATATGGGGAGGAAAAGGTTTTAAGGCATCCCAGCTGAGAGCTGGAGCTGTGGACAATGGCAAGACAGAAGCTGTAGTTAGAAAGGGGCAACCATGGCCATGTCTCAGCTGTGGAAGATGGGGTGAGGAAAGATGATGACAGTGATGGAATAAATAACATGACCTTTCTCTCCTGCCCCTTCATCTCTTGTCAATCCCCACTACAATGCCCCAACCCAACCAGAAGCTAAAAGCAGGGGCACCCAAGTGATGCATTACATGGGGGTCAGAGCAGGATGGAAAAAGGTGGAAAATCAATGTGGAGGAGGGAGAAATGGAGAATAACCAGTACATTCCCTCAGCACTTTTGAACAGTGTTTTTTACCAAAATGAGTTAAGGCAGTAATCTGGTTTAAAATTCAAGTCCCTCTTAAGATGATGCTTTTAAGGAAGGTCTTGTTTGCCTGGCATTCCATATTGATCAAATTGTGTAGATAATTGTTTGTTTACCTTACCATTTTACTTTGCCTTCCTGGTCCCACTCAGTGGGAATGCCTAGAGCTGCATCTCTTAAGTGAGTCTGATTTGAACATAATTGCTTATCTGCTGGAAGAAGGGCACTGCCTGTTTTTTTTTTTTTTAAATCATTCTTGTTCAAATTGTATCTTGAAACATTGAAAGTTAAAGGAATGATTTAGAGAAGAGCCTGGACTTAAAATTGCCTAGAGCTGCATGATTCAGAGGATTCTCCGACTCTTGTCTATTTAGATGGAAGGAAAGTAAACACATTTATAAATGTCAGACATGGCCCCTGTAGGGGTTATTGATGCAGACAGCCAGAGCCAGCATTAAAAAAATTATCCAAAGGGCTTGATTCAATATCACTGCTGACCAGAAGTCTTGGAAAGAACTGGGGTTTATGTGCTTGAAAGCCCTAACTTACCCTTATCCTCTGTCCCTGCACATAAGAACTTCTTTAAAGGAGCAGCAGTTCTTGTGGTATAAGTATAGAAGCTTCATCTTCAACCATTGAGCAGTTAGAATGCCATACTTCCACCTTACCACTATACATCTAATACCTTGCTCTGAACTTAAATCACCTGTCACTTATTAAGGAATTAAATGACATACATTTATACTTCTTGAATCAGGGAGAGTCCTCTGAGGATTTAATTAGGTCCACATATATCATATCTCAGTGATACCATCATTAGTTATCATCATGATAATCAGTGAAGCACCTTCCCATAATGGAATGGGTTATACTTCAAAGTATTATTCTGCTTGTTTTCAATGTTCTCCCTTGCTCCCTCTTCTTTCTCACTGATATACTATGGATCACTTTCACTCTTCCAGTCTACACTGAAGTTGAAATAAAGTTACATAGAAAATATAAAGGAAACTTTTAAATTTTTGTGTCAAATGGAGATTCACAGAAGTGTGTATGCTGGTTTTTTCTCTCTCAGAGATTAGATGAGACAGAGCATAGGCAAAGTAAAAAGAGATGACAAAGTAGGGATTCAAATGGAAGAGGAAGGACAGAAGGATGGTCGGAATGAGCTTTCTGTCATGATAGCCAAGGAGCCAAATAAAAGGGATTCAAAGAAGGGGATGTCATCGAGTGCAGGTTCTCCTTCCCCAACCCATGCCAATTCACAGTATGTAAACAACCCACCTTTCAATAATATTGGATATTTATAAGTCTCCTCCACTCACACTCACCTCTGACCAAAAGGTGGAGATGGGAGGCATGAAAGGAGAACCTCAGCCCTTGGTAAGGTAGAACTGAATAGGGCTGGTTGGGAATATCCTCTTTGAGCAGGGCACCAGTAGACACACATTTACTGTTCAACATTCATTTAAAGAACTATATCAGAAGGGTTAAGTTCAGCTCTTTTTGACAGAAAATCCCAAATAATAGTGACTTAAACAAAAAGAAGTGTATCTGTCATGTAAAAAATGTCTAGCAATGTATATACTCCTTATTATTCTGCCAGCCTTCTTCTATCCCTTCATCTCAGATGGCAATGCCTACACTCCAGGTAGCAGAAAAGAGGAAAGAAAGAAGAGAGAACAATCCTTCCCTTTAAGAAATCTTCCTGGGAGTTTCACATGACATTTCCAATTATATCTGTTAACTAGAACTTAATCATACTTAGCTGGAAGGGAGGCTAGGAAATTATAGTCTTTATCTGAGCAGCAAAACTGGTTCTACTTCTAAGGAAGAAAGAGAAAACAGACACTGGGGGATAACTGCCTCTTCCACGAAGATAATCACAGTGATCTTTCATTTACAATGAAGTAGAAGATTATGGGGAGAAAGACAGATGAGAGAACAGAAATAATGCACAAATTCTTGGTAGTTATGCTTTTAAAGAGTGGAAATATACCAAGAAAGCTGGTACCTTATAATGTGGCAACAGACAAATTAACAGGTAATTTTAACATATCTGTACTACATGCAATAGAAGATATAAAATCCACAGGAGACCAGAGGACAGACATTTATTCAGGACTGGAGACCGGTCAAAAGGGCCGCTGTCAGGGCCTGCTACATAATTTGCATGGCCCAGTGCAAAATGAAAATGCAGAACACCTTACTCAAAAATGGCATGTTGGCGGGGTATGGTGACACACACCTATACTCCCAGCTACTCAGCAGGCTGGGGCATGGGGATTGCTTGAGCACAGGAGTTTGAGGCCAGCCTGAGAAACATAGTGAGCCCCTTATCTCTTTTAAAAAAATCCTAACACTTGCAAATAGGGCAACAATGGTATGACAAGGAACAGAGGACATGCATATTACATGTATCTCCTCCACTCATACGCATACTCCATTGCTCAGTGAAGTCTCTTTGGGCTTCATTTAAAAAATGCAAGTTCAAAGACAAAATCGTTAAGAATTTCAAGACAGAAACAGCAGGCCATTAAACCTAGGGCAGGACCCTTCTAGGAGCCGGCCCGATGTGACTGCATAGGTCACATGTTCATGAAGCCAGCCCTGGGTCCTATAGCAGGCATGGACATGCGTCACTCATCTCCTTCAAGAAGGCTCCTGCACAGATGTGAGGAGTGTGGCTAGCTGATAGCCCCTAGCTGTGATTTTCTTCAGGATCTGCCTCAGCTTTAGCGTTTAACGTCACAATATTCTTGGGGAAACACAAGCCAAAGACTAAACAAGAGTCCTCTTAGGAAAACCCACAGTGCATGACTAAGCAAGGCAGTGGTATGGGGCTAGACATTTACCCTAGTTGAGTAACTCGGGGCTCCTCTGATGGGTACCTTTTACTGGGAACTTTCACTTGGCTGGCAGAGACTTTTCAGATCAGCATCTGGATAGCCCTCTTCTGAAGTTTCCTTTCAGAAAGAGAGAAAGTTTCTCTTTTGTTTGTATGAAGGTGAATTTCTTTTGCCTTCATAATCAAATAACAACTTAACTTGGTGAAGGATTTTGGGCTCAAAATAACTCTTCCTCTGAACTGTTTCTCCCCAGTGCTTATTATTGAGAAAATGTCAAGCCTAGAGAACAGTTAAAAGAATATTTTGATCAACACCAACATAGTCTTGACCTGGATTCACCAATTGTCATAGACATTGCCACATTTTCATTATTTGTCTTTCTAAATTATTTAAAAATAAGTTGAATCACTCATGACATTTCACCTCGTAGAACTTCAGTCTGCATCTTCTAGGAATAAGAGCATTCTCAGCGGGGTGTGGTGGTTCACGACTGTAATTTCAGCACTTTAAAGGCCAAGGCAGGTGAATCATGAGGTCAGGAGTTTGAGACCAGCCTGGCCAACACTGTTAAACCCCATCTCTACTAACAATACAAAAAAATTAGCTGGGGATAGTGGTGGGCACCTGTAATCCCAGCTACTTGGGAGGCTGAGGAAGAAGAAGCACTTGAACCTAGGAGGTGGAGGTTGCAGTGAGTTGAGATCGTACCACTGCACTCCAGCCCAGGTGACAGTGGGAGACTCTTTCTTTGAAAGAAAAAAAAAAAAAATTCTCATAACTATAGTACTATTATCACATCTAGTAAAATTAACACTAATCAATAATATCATCTAATATGCAGTCCATATTTAAATTTCCTCAATTATCACAATGTCTATAGCTTTTTAATTTTCCAAACCAGAATCCAGCCAAGTTTTACACATAGTCTTTGGTCATGTCTCTTTATTCTCTTAATCTTGCACAGTCCCCCTACTTCTTATTTTTTATTTTTTTCCCCACAACATTAACTTTTATTGAACGATCCAGGCCAGTTGTCTTGTAAAACAGCCTGTATCTGAATTTGTCTGATTGTTCTCTCATGATTGGATTCAAGTTAAGCATTTTTTGATAAGAATACTGCATAAGGAAGGTAGGTTGTGAATTTATTACATCACATCAAAGGACATACTATATTAGGTTACTGATGATTGATGATCTTAAGTTTGATCATTTAGTTTAGGTGGTAACTGCCAGATCTCTTACCTGTAAAGCAATTTTTTCCCTTTAGAGTTAATAATCTGTGGAGTGATACATGGAGAACTTGCAAATGAACAATTCCTAATAATCTTTCAGTCCTGGTTTTTAGCATCTGCTGAGATGCTTAAATTATTATAAGAGTTCGAAGTGGTAGTTTTTAATAATGCCTTCTACATTTACTACCTGATATTTTTCTGTAAAGAGCTTTCCTTTTTAACATCTTTCTCCTTATGTTTTGTTAACTTATTTATTTTGGTATAAGACAATGGGCTGATGGATTTTTTATTAATGCTTTATTAGTGTCATAATTTTTTGATGCTGAAATTGTTCCAACTTCAGGCAGCATTACTTGTGGCAAAAAAGTGTCCTCTGACCGGTAAATAGCACCTGGACTGGTAGACTTTATAAATGAACTCTAAATACTTGATGTAAATACCATAATTTTGGGCTTTCTTTAGTGTGGTAACTGTTACAATTGGCTATGTCCCATGTGAGGGACCCTGGAAACTATGCCTGCGTAATTATTTCAAGAGTTATTGGCTCCTATGGGGCATAAGGCTGCTAAATCAGGCTAAATACCACCGTTGTCTGAAGTGAAACTTGTTCCTTTGTACCTGAACGACCACCTGGGAAATTAATGAGAATAGCTGCAATATAGTTATTCTGACTGCTCTTTGATCTGTTGTAGGAACACCCACGGAAGAGAAACACTTGATGCTGTCCTGCTGGCAAGCTGTGGTTTGTCGTGTATCCCTTTGAGCGGACTGATGCCAAATATAGTTCATGGTCATTCTGTTAGTCTGAAGGTTTAGTTGAACCCATGAAGAATCCCTAATGGGAGTTGCACTATTTTAAAAAGAATACTCAGAGAAAGTTCACTTCCATTCCTACCCCTTCCATCCCATTCTTATCCATATATGATTTATCCTTCCTATGTATTTTTGAAAATGTGGGTAAATATATCCTTACACAAAGATACAAATAAACATACATACACATAGAAATATACAAAGGTATGCTATATATATACTCTCTCATACTTTCATTTTACTACTTGAAAATATCCTGAAAATCACTCAATTTTCCATATCAGTTAATAGAGCTCTTCTTTCTTTTCTTTTTTGTAATGACTGCATAGTGTTTCATTGTGTAGACTTATCAATGTTTATACCAACAGTCCTCTATGGATGGGCATGTAAATTGTTTTGAATGTTTTGCTATTCAAAATAATTCCATAATAGAGAAACTTGAGCATATTTTTTCATTGTTTGTGGAAGTGTATTATTAAGGTAAATTCCTAGGAGGGTTGCTGGGTCAAAGGGTAAATGCATACGTCATTTTGTTAGATATTATCAAATTCCTCATCATCAGAGGTTGTACCATTTGCACTTGAGCCAGCAATGTATGAGAATGTCATACGTGTCTCTAGACAGAGATTGACCTTTTTGGCCTGGGGCAGCGGTTCACACCTGTAATCCCAGCACATGGAGAGGTAGAGGTAAAAGGGCTGCTTGAGACCAGGAGTTCAAGAACAGCCTGGGCAACAAAGTTAAGACCCTCCGTCTCCACAGAAAAATTTAAAAATAACCAGGTTGGGTGGTGTGTACTTATAGCCCCAGCTACTCGGGAGGCTGATGTGAGACGATCCCTTGAACCCAGGAGTTCAAGGTTACAGCGTGCTAGAATCTGGCCACTGCACTCCAGCCTGGGTAACAGAGCGAGACGCCATCTCAAAACAAAACAAAGAAGAGCATTCTCAAAAACAGTCGACGTTGTCCCAGAAAATGCATGAACTAGGTTTCTGTGAAACAGTGAGGAAATCATAAGGAGAAAATGTATTGAGATATACATGGCATAAATGAAAACTGAATTGGCTGAAATGAGAACGTAAAGTAAAAAACAAAATAAAATGAAATGACAGTTAAAATCTGCATTAGAAGCAGTACAAATAGAATTAGAACTTAAGAAAATTAAATAATATGAAAGATAAATTTGATTAGCTCTCAGAATTCAGAGGGAAAGGGCAGAGATGACAACAATAATAAAGGACACAGAAAGGTGATCCAACAAGATAACTATAGGTGTTTCCCAGGGAGAAACCAAACACTGAAGACAGATATAATCAACTTTTCATAGAGAAAAACTGTCCTTTCCTAGGAATGCACAAAAACCCCAAATTAAAAATCTACAGATTGAAAAGATTTATGATACTTCACACACGCAAATAGACACACACAGACACATACATGGACTCATACTATCCTCACAAAATTGTTTAGTTTCTGGGATAAATGAAACAATTTCTCAAGAGTATTCTGTAAATGAAGACTTATGTTAAAAGAGGTTGGCCGGGCGTGGTGGCTCAAGCCTGTAATCCCAGCACTTTGGGAGGCCGAGGTGGGTGGATCACGAGGTCAAGAGATCGAGACCATCCTGGTCAACATGGTGAAACCCCGTCTCTACTAAAAATACAAAAACATTAGCTGGGCATGGTGGCGCATGCCTGTAATCCCAGCTACTGAGGAGGTTGAGGCAGAAGAATTGCCTGAACCCGGGAGGCGGAGGTTGCGGTGAGCCGAGATCGCGCCATTGCACTCTAGCCTGGGTAACAAGAGTGAAACTCCGTCTCAAAAAAAAAAAGATAAAAAAAAAAAAAAGAGGTTAGGGCTGCCAAATATAAATTTCTCAAATTGATGTCTAAGAAATATCATCACAATTAAATTAACCAGTCATTTCATTGATGAAATGATTTTGAAATTTATTTCAATATAGAAAAATATATTAATGGAAGGACTATGTAAGAATATTTCAAAAATTTGTTTAAAAACCTATTGGGAAGGCACTAATCTTTCTATCTGATAAAATCTAATAAGGCAACAATACGTAAGTCAATGTAGCATTGATGGTAATGTGGCAAGAATAAGCAGGTCAATATAACTGAAGAGACAGCTCAAAAGCATATCACTATTTATGTTACATGAGGTAAAACTAATCAGTGGAGAATGGAAGGATTTTTTGACAGACAGTTTTCTTATTATTGGTTAGCTATTTGGTGGGGGAGCAGAGAATTCATTTAGGTCCTCACCTTATAGCACATAGCAAAATACATACCAGTAGATTAGGATTAAATAATTAAATTTAAAAATATCAGGCTGGGCATGGTGGCTCATGTTTGTAATCCTAGCACTTCGGGAGGCTGAGGCAGGCAGATCACTTGAGGTCAGGAGCTCGCGATCAGCCTGGTCAACTTGGTAAAACCTGTCTCTACTAAAAATATAAAAATTACTCATGTGTGGTAGTGCAGGCTTATAGTCACAGCTACTCGGGTGGCTGAGGCAGGAGAATCTCTTGAACCTGGGAGGCAGAAGTTGCAGTGAGCCAAGATCACGCCACTGCACTCCAGGCTGGGTGACAGAGCAAGACTCCATCTCAAAAAAAAAAGAAAAAAATAATTTAAAATATCAAACCATCAAAAAACTATTATAAAACAAAACACATTTTGTTCTTCAGATCTTTGAAAGACAAAGCCCTTCCAAGCTGAAAAGCAATGAAAGAAATCACTAAAGAAGAGATATAAGCACATACATTTGAATGTTATGCATATCTAAAATGTCATAAACAACATTAAAATGTAAACTGGAATAAACTATCTTCAGTGAAAAAAAGCAAGCAAGGGGTTTAGTTACTATCTTTTATAAAGCACTTTCAGAAATCAACTACAAAAAGGCACAAAGTGATCATTCACAACAGAAGAGATGGAAATGGCTGATACATTTTTGAAAGATGTATTTCACAAGTAAGCAAAGAAATGCTCATTTAAGTAGCAAAGCCATGCTAACTTTTTTGCCTTTCAAGTTAAGAAAGGTTAAAAGCTAACTTGTTTATTGTTGGAATGGGTATAGTAAAAAGCCATTCTTAGGCATTACTGATGAAGTATACATTTGTATAATCTTTTGGGGAAGTAATTTGGTAACTTCAATCAAAGAGCTTAAAAATGCTCCTAGTTTTTTACCTCATAATCCTGTTTTAGGACTCTATCTCAAGGAAATTCTAAAAAGCACATACAATATTTTATGCACAAAATGTTCGTCTCCATATTATGTATTATATTAAAAACTGGAAAGTACTAAATGCTTAATGTGAGAGGATAATGATTAAGTAGACTAGAGTAGGCAACTGAACACAAAGAGTGAATATATATATATATATATATATGGCATGAATATATAATGTAGTCTAAAAAATTAAAGTATGAATATGTATTGAGTAATTATTACATGTCTGGTACTACCCTAAATGTTTTAATGCATTTGCTCATTTAACCCTCACTTCAGCTGTGCTAGGTATCTTCACTTTGCTTCTCCGGGTGCCACCACCACACTTCTCTACTCTGTTCTGGCCCCTGAAGGCTGACCTGTGTCAACTAAGGAAAAACAGATCGAGCTTTTAAAGAATTAAAGTTAGTTTTATTCAGAAGTCTTACTGGAGACTACAGACCAAGGTTTATAGTCCAGGAGCAGTTCCATCAGACTGCTCTGGCACAGTATTTCAGCCCATTGCTTATAGACAAGCATGGGAGTTCAGTACATGCAAAATTAAATCAAATCTGCTCAGAAGTTACATTGAAGCAGAATCACATGTAGATTTGGGTGTAAGAGTACATCTGGCTATAGACTATGGAAGCATAATCACTAACCCCATCAGACGTTACGTTATGTGTAGGGAAAGGCAAGGACTAGGGTCATTTATCTTTTAAGGAATATAGTGACTCAGACAAGAGATATGGGGGGCCGTGTGCTCTATCCTGTTATGTCTTCGAAGCATCCTCTGGTGAGATGCACATCTTCATAGAGTCAGGGGCTTTGTGAAATTATGCTGGCAAGCAGAAATGAGCAAACATGGCTTCTTGGCACTTGCTAGTTTGTCTGACACCTGTATGGACTGCATCAACAGAGTCTCCCTTGCTTTCTAGCTTCTGGTTGGATTAGATCTATGCAGACGATCAGCATGAGACTCGAGGGGGGGAGATTAGGTATTTATTCTCCCAGCTTCCTCCCTGTGGGTTTCCTGTGGATTGGCTGTCTCCCTGAACTAAAGACCACACCTTGTGTCAGGCAGCCCTTTCCAAACAATGTTGTCACTAAAGTTCTGATGACTGCTCTCTCCCCCTACCTGTTCAGAGTGATACTTCTTGCTGTTACCAACCTAGGGTACTGCACAATTCCTTACAGCTTTTCTCCATCTTGCCTACATCTTTGAAAATAGTTGACACGCTCTTGAAATTACTCAATTTGAGTTTGCTGTTTCCTGCTGTACCAAGACCAGCTCGGCCGTAGCGACCCCCACCCAGGTGGCACTGAGGGCATTAAGAAGCAGACACCCAGACAGAACAACAAAGTGGGACTATCCAGGGGGCCAATAGCCTCCCAAGCTGAGAGCCTCAGAGGGCTGACAGCATTCTGGGCTAAAGGCCTCAAGCAGACGCTGATGTACATAGTTATTCTCTCTGAAGAGGTGATGCTTATTAGCAAACAGATGTTTGATATTTTCTCATAGAACAAAAATAAACTAGGTAGGCAGCTGGTGCCTGCTTATCATTGATCACAGACAAACTAAAACGTATTCTCCATGAGGAAGCCATGGGGGCAGGGTCACATGTCCCATGCTTAAAGAATTGTTTATACTGGTGTATGATATACATTTACTGTCTTGCCACTTTAGAATGTCCCAAGTAGTTTTCCACTTGGTGGGGGGTGGCTAGGTTTTCCTTGCCATCGTTTCTCTTAGCAAACAATATATTTTATCATACATTCAGCATTTCTCAGCAATCATACTCTCAGCATTTCTCAACACTGCTAGAACCCTGACTGATTCAACAACTTATAGGATTCTATGATTCTATGGTTGGGACAAGCATAGAGAAGTCAAGCAACCTGCCCAAGGTCTCACAGGGAGGAAATAATACTTATGGGATGTTTCACAGTTATTCCTTTAGTTATTTAAAATGAACTTGTATTGTTTTCATACAATGCAAATAAAATGAAAAGAGAAAATACCCATATTTCTTCTCATTGATTTCCATCCTTTATTTAATAAGACTTCCCCATTTTAATCTCCAGCCAAACTCTTGCTTCGAGTCTCAATTGCCTGCTCTAAAACGTTCATTTGGATGTCTCAAAGGCACTTGAAACTCATCATGTCCAAAAACATGCTCATGGTCTTCCAAATCCTAGCTACGACCAAGTCCTGTGAACCTTATATGTAAATGTCTCTAAGATATCCCCAGCTCCACTGCCACCACCTACCTCAGTCTAAGACACTTCTACCGCTTTCTTTAAAAAATTTCTAACTTTGGTCTCCCTGTACCTATCTACTCTTGTCCAATTATGCACACAGCAGGCAGACAGACCTCTCCAAGTTGCAATCTCGGTATATTGCCACTTGCTTAAAGTCTTGCATTGGCTTTTGTTGCTCTTAGGTTAGAGGCCAAGGATGCTACCCTGGCCCAGTCGGCCTCAGCAGCCCTGTCTCCCATACTTCTCCCCTTGCCCTAGCTCCACTGACTAACTTTTAGTTGCCCTAATGAACTATGCTTTTTTTCTACCACAGGGCCTTTGCACACATTGCTTCTTCTTTCTGAAACATTTTTATACTTCCTCTCTCAAAGTTCATCTCCAGCCCTGGGGTCAGAACACCCTAACACTTTCTTATCACTGTGGATCTTTCTAATATAACATTTGTCTAAGTTTGTATTTACACACCACATAAACAGGTTGTCTATGTCCTCTGTTAGCTCCTCTGCTGGACTGTGTGTTCGATGATGGTCTCTGTCTTGTGTTGCCTGCGAATCCCCAGTACTGTGTCCTGTACCTAGTACGTAGTGTGAAATCAAGTATCTGAATGAAAATAAATGAAAACTATGAGAATAAGGAGAAAGGTGGGCAGAATCATATTAGGAAAAGCTGATTTACTTATATCTAGTATTTCTTCTCTCTATGCTCAAAGTCTACCAAGATAAAAATGATTTCAATTTAGTCATAAGTCTCAAGTCCTTTTCTAGGAAGTAAAAACTATTAAAACAGGATGAAGAAAAGACTAAATCCATATTTCATTACAGTTTATTCGACAAGATGTTTGATGCAGAATGGAGCGAAGGGCAGCAGGAGAAATGTTTATAGGTGGGAGTAGACATCATTAGCTTCCTCGAGTTCTCATCACTTTCTCTAAATTTATGTCACTATTTCACCTATTTTTGAGAGTTCCAGTGATGACAAATTCAGCTTTTGATGACAAATTCAGGATAAGAGAAAGTGAGAAGTTAAGAAAGGGATAAAACTAGCAAACAGAAGGCTGGCTGCACTATATATACTATATATATATACTATATATATAGTAAAATATATGCACTAAATAGCACTCTTTTCAGTAGCACGGGGAAACACATGTTTTCTTATTTCATTTGTTTCTGCACCTTAGCCATCCCTTTGACCTTCGCTTTTCGCCCCGCCCCCCGCCATCGCCCCGCCCTCGCCCCGCCCCCCGCCCTCGCCCCGCCCCCCGTCCCACTCCTCCCCGCCCCGCCCTCAACCTAGTGAGGGCTCGAGGCTGCGCAGACCTCAGCCGGCCCTTGATGACGTCACAAAAGGGCCAGACCAAGTCGGGCAGCACCCTGTGACCCTGCGATCCTGCCCAGCTCCGCCTCCTTCAAATATCTGCTTCCTTAAGTTCACTCGTGGCCAGTTAGCTTTTAGTTAAAGCCAAAGAATGAAAGCACTAAGTTGAGACCCGACACGGTTACACCTACATCCACTTCCCAACTCTCGCCAGCTCACGGCGACTCCCCCATGCAGTGGTATCGCCCGGCCACGCCCAGTGGTTGGGTTGTTAGCGCCAGCCGGCAGGCAGACCGGGAAGGCGGGGCCCGGCCGGGCTAGAACCACATCTCCCCGCCCCCGACTGGGCCGGGCGCCCGGGACTGGCCGCCAAGAGTGCATACCGGCAGCAGCCTGACTGTGGAGAAGGGCTGCGGTGAGAGGAACGCCGCCGCTAGCGTCCAAAGTGCTACAAAGAACTTGAATCATGAACACAAACTACTCAGCCTCCTCTCCCGGCGGCACCGGCACCGGCACCGCCACTGGCACCGGGACCGGGACCGGCACCGGCACCGCCACTGGCACCGGCACCGGCACCGGCACCGCCACTGGCACCGGGACCGGGACCGGCGCCGGCACCGCCGCTGACACCGGGACCGGCACCGGCACTGGCATCGACGCCGGGAGCGGGCGCGAGGCGGAGGGTCCTCCTGAAGCCAGGGGCGCAACTGCCCAGGTCCCGAACCCGGCCTCCAGCTTTGACTACACCTCGTACAACCCGTCCGAATGGAGCATCCGTTCGGAATGGCGGACCGTCTCCAATCCTTCAGGTAGTTCCCAGTGGAGCATGTCCTCAACGGCCGAGGCCGCCTCCTGGAGCACCAGCATACCCTCTCAAATCAACACCACAAGTAACCTTAGTACTGACTCCGACTCCAAGAGTAGCTTGGCAGGTTTCAGCGCTTACATTTTGGGCAGGCGGATCCCGGAGTCCACCACCCGCTCCAACTCCTCCGATGGGGCCGCCACAACCTCCAGCCACAACGACGGCATTCCCCGGGTATCAGTAACAAGACCTACCCCGTCCGTAGACTGGTCTTTAGAGCCACTACAAGGCTCGGCCTTTTCATCTGTGCTCAGCACCCCCCGGGATTCGGTGGAAGGGCCAGCCCTGCCCACGGGTTACACCCTGACCTCAGTGCCCGGCTACCCCTGGATATTTGTGCAGGTACCTCCCACACCCAGCGACCTTTCGCAAGTGTCATTTCAAGCACCTACACCCAATAACACCCCCCAAGTGTCAGTACAGGGATCTGTTACATCCACAGCGCCCAGCTTCCCCTGGGTTTTGGTACCAGGACCGCCCCTACCCAATAACATTTCCCGAGTAACGCCACGAGCACCTTCTGCACCCCTTAACACCTCCCGAGTATCAAGCCTGTTGTCTCCACCACCCTCGGTGCCCGACACTCCGCGGGGCTCAATACAAGATCCTCCTGCCTCCAACAATCCTTTCCAACTGCTGACCCAAGGACCTTCTAAACCTAATAACTCTCGCCGAACATCAGTACAAGGGTCCGCCCCGCTCACAGTGCCCAGCTCCCGCCGGGCATCAGCTGAAAGATCAGCTCCGCCCCTGGGCGCTCCCAGAGTATCAGCAAAAGGGTTCGCCCCGCCCTCAGTGCCCGGCTACCCCCGGATATCAAAAGAAGGATCGGCTCCGCCCCCGGGCTCCCCGGGGGAGTTGGTAGAAGGGTCCTTTCCACCCTTTGCGGTCCCCACTCCTGTGCCTACGACCCAGGACAGTATCAACGGAAGCATGACTAGCCAAGAGAAGGCGAGTGTAGCGGGCCACATGTTCGACGTGGTCGTGATCGGAGGTGGCATTTCAGGTCAGTGTGGACTGTAGCGATGGTTTGGGGGGCGCTGGCAGTCAGGGGTGGGGAAGCTGCAGTAGCGCTGTGGCGTTTGGGGGTCTCTCGTGCATGCGAGAGTGTAGTGTATCCGTGGCTTGGCCCCATATCTTGCGAGGTGGGAGTGGGGGTTGTGCCCGTTTTGCTGGTGGTGTGACTGGGGGAGGCAGACACAATAATTTTACTACTACTATTAAATTTACCCTGTACTAGTTACCATGTACTAATATTTAATTAGCTTTTGCTGTGCAGTTATATTTAACACTTTACATGGATTTTCTCAGTCCTCAACAGTTCCGAGAGGTGGGAACTAAATTCATTCCCGTTTTATAAAACCAAGAAACAGATCTGGGGAGTTTCAATAACTCTTGAGGTCGAATTACATAGCTTGGAAGTGGCTGAAAGATATTCTCCTATTTAAGACCTGCAGTCCTAATTACTGAGGTGACTGCTTTGCCTCACTGATTTCATATCCTTTGCCCCAAACAGAACATCAGGATACAGATTTCTGTAGTATTGAGGTAGCAGTAGTGTTATTCCAGTCTTGCTCTTCTCTATTTTAAGTAGAAAATTTAGTAGGTGAAGAGGAAGAAGGCAGACTTCTTTAGGAAAAGGTTAAAAAAAAAAAAAGAGGGGAAGGGGATAAGCTTTTAAACTATTCCTGTGTGTGTGTGTGTGTGTGTGTGTGTGTGTGTGTGTGTATGTATATATATATGAACCTGCAGGAAGGTGTAGGGCATTTATTGTCCAAAGAGAATCCCTTTATGAAGCAGGGGCTGAGTGCCCTGTTATATCCTCCTTCCTCCTTTCACTAAGAGCTCCCACCACCTAAATCTTGTCTTCTGATGAGCCAGTTGGTGGGCCAGGGTTTCCCTGGTCCTGGGTTGGATTTGTAGCTAACCAAGTGAGTGGTGCATGAGGCTTTTCAATATCTTCCTGGAAGCCTCATCATGATTGATATATAAATTGTCACTTATGTTACCATCATTGGTGAAATGTTTGAAATGTAGGAATTTTGTTGCCTTTCAGCCCTGGCTAGAATCCCACACTGACCTATCCTCCCCCCACTAGGTGTTAATAATTTCTGAGATATCCCTGCAGGATCTGATTCAGAAAGAGAAAGATGATGGGAGGCAGTAAGTAGAGTGACCCCACAGTAGCCATTTTATATATAATCCTTTTGAGGAGACTCTGAACATGCTTACAAGTTAATGTTCGGTAGAGATAGCTTTTGACTTGGCCTGTTCAGGAAAAACAGTCACATGTTTATCCTGAACAGAACAAGAGAAGAGATTGGCATGAACTGTTGCTTTGACAATTCCAGCCAGTGCCAAGAAAAACATGCATGTATATTGGAGCATCAGAGGAAAGCAGCTCCCGGTGGAGAGTAAGAAAAAGGAGTATTTCCCTTGTTTCTCTTCATGCATTTACTTATTCATTCATTCAGCAAACACTTGTTGAGTACCTGCAGTGAAGTGGCCTGGTGTTTCCCAAAATCTGGTCCCACTAGGCAAGGCTTCTAAAAGCAATATGGTTGTAAATCGCTGGAAAATAAATATGATGACAATGTGTTATATACATTGACTAGGGCTTCTGGGTTCTCTCCCATCTCTATACCATCTGTATTCTGCAATTCAGAGTTCTTTCTGGGGTTTTATTCTTAGTCTTTTTTCTTATTCAGTCTCCAGAATTCCTTAAGGGACATTTTTTTTTCCTCTTCCTTATTACCTGCTCTTCCTCCCTTTCTATGCAGTACTTTATGCTTAATACTTGGTCATTAGCAGAGGTGAATTTACCATGTAGCTGATAACCTTTATGTTTTATGGTCTTATAATTGTAGGTCTCTTCTGGTTCTCATTCTAAATAAATAACCAGTTTCATACTCAGTCCTGTATTTGCAATTTTACTTTCTTATTTCTTAGAGAGGGTACCCAAATTATATAAGTTTTAGGACCCACAAAACCTGAATCTGTCCATGGTCACTATTAATTATTCCTTTATTTTTGTTTGGGGGAAGTAGAGGGCATTTCTTGCACAGTAGTTCACACCCCTATTCCAGAGGCCAGTTTCAGTGGCACTGGAAAAAGCACTTGGCTTCCTCTAATGTCATCTCCATCAGTCAGATCTGAGTGATTTTAATATGCAGACTGATCAGAAGCATTGTTTTTTACCTGTGTTACCTTCCCAGATGGTTCACAGCTAAAATGAAAGTAGTTGCAAGTGTGGCTCTTGTTATATCCTGGACATAAACTGAGTGTTTCCTGAGCAGGTAAGAAATATCACTTCCCAAGCATTCTTGTGAATTCAGAAACAAACCATCTTTGTCTGTGCCTGGCAATATCCCATGAATTACTTAATAGTCCCTGTGGCAGTTTTATATGCCTTTAGATGTTCTTTATAACTTTTGTTAGGACTTGCACACTTTGATAGGTTACCCACATATTCATAATACATTGCCAATCTGTAGCATCAGCAGTGTTACTTCTATTATATACACCCCAGAAGAGTACATATTCTAAGTGACATTACTCAAAATTGATCCGTATTTACAACATTATTTTTCAATTACTCTCTCTGCACAGAGAATGGCAGAATCTTGATGTGTCTCCTTATTTGTCATTATAAAACACAAAATAGACTGTGTCTTATAGCCACAACCTCTTTTCCTGCCTAACTATCAAATAATTCTGTATAGTATGTTGGTAGTTGAGAGGGGAAATAGCCCTGCTGATTTGTTGGTCTAGTGATGTCTTTAAAATGGTCCTTAACCATCATTCATCATCTATCACCCATTCCTTTTTAAAACTCCTTTCATGTTTACTGTGATGCTATTGGATCTTGAATTTTTATCCTGCACTGATTGCTGCTTTTCTATCCTTTTCATTGTGCTCATATTCTTGCAAACATCTGGTTTTCAAAGGTTCCACTGTCCATCACTTTGAGGCTCTTAGGGACTCTCTCCCTCTCTTTCTCATTCTAGGACTTCAGCTGTCTCTTATCTGTAGAAAGCTCTCAAGTCTCTAATTTAAATCCTCTTCTTTCTCTGAATTCCTGTCCCATAGCTTATCTGCTCCTGGGTATTTCATGCTTGAATACAGATTTAACATGTACCAAAGATACTGTGGTAGCCAATCCAGCTTTTCCTCAGTTCCTTGACTCTGTTCTTAGCACACCATCCCTTCCATAATTTTTTACACAATGTTATCTTTCATCTTCTGCACCCTTTTAGCAGATCCTTCTCACTCCCCTTTGGGGCAATCTCTCCTCGCCTTTCTCTATGATGACTTCTCTCCCCCCATCATCAGGACATACTCTTTTTATTGTATTTGTATAAATGTAAGGGATACAACTGCAATTTTGTTACATGGATAGACTGTGTAGTGGTGAAATCTGGACTTTTGGTGTATTCATAAGGTGCATAATGTACATTGTACCCATTAGGTAGTTTCTCATCATCCACCTTCCTCCTGCCCACACACCCCTCCAGTCACCAATGTCTATTATTCCATACTTCTATGTCTGTGTGTGCACATTATTTACCTCTCACTTACAAGTCAGAACATATAGTATTTGACTTTCTGAGTTGTTTCACTTAAGCTAATGGCCTCCAGTTCCATCAATGTTGTTGCAAAAGCTCTTGACCCCTGAAGCTACCTGGTTATGACCCCCTTCCCAGTGGCCACCCTTTACAATAATGGCTCTCCCATTATGTTCATCTTACTTGCAGTGTTCTCCCAGACTTGATTTTTCTTAAACACTTATTTCATCACCTTGCACCTCTGTTCAGGGCCTTCAATGCTCTCCTATTAGCAGCCTCTCAGACACCTCCCTACCCCGCCCCCCATCATGCCTCCAATTATTTGTCCCACTTTGTTGGACAAGTAGCATTTCCTACTATTTTCCAACATGGGTTTGAGCTTTAGTCTCACTGCCTCATGTCCTCGGGCTACACTACGTTTATTTTGTCCCTTCATGCCCTTTCTGCTTTTATCTTTCTTAATTAACATGGCAGTGCTTCTCTCTTACATTTATATTCTATCTATCCTGCAATACTTGGTTGAAGATCCTTTCCTTGATTACTCTGGCTCCCATTGATTTTTCTCTCCTCTTGTAGAGCTTGTAATCTGTACTTAACAAACAATTTACCCTTATTTTCTATCTCTTATTTCATGATTTGATTTTAAGGATAATGGCTCAGTCCACTGAATTCAGGTGCTAGTTCTTACTCATGAGCTACCACAGATAAAATAAATGACAGAAAAACAGTGGTAGAAGAATTTAAAATCTGTCCTCAACTGAGAATTTCTGAAATGGCTCTCTTTAGGGAGAGAAGAAAAGGAAATGAGAAAAAAGCCTACCCGCAGGGCACAATGTATACTTCTTTCATGAGTCTGTTTGGAATTTGAGTCTTTGGGTCAAAGGGGCTTTAAAAGGCAATCTAGTCCAATCACCTAAGATTTTAATCTTCTTGACAGCACCTTGCTAGTGATTAGGGCCAGATGGCTGTAGCTTTCAACGCATTAGCATTATGAGTAGAGGTAGCTCTGTCTTGTTAAAGCATGTCAGGAGCCTCTACCCATACATATGCTAATCAGTGACCAGATCATGGGGAAAGAAAGAGGTATATAAAGATGAGTAAGTAGTATCCCTGCACATAAAGTACTCCTATCTTCTTGAAGAAGTAATCAAGTGGGTGAATAATTAACATGAATACAGTGAGATAATAATTGATATGAATATAGTGAGATAAATATCAATGCAGTGAGATAAATATTAATGTTCTGAATATGAACAAAGTGCAGGGATCTTGAGAGATAAGTAGAATTTTAACAGGTTTAGATAAGAGGATGGAAAAAACACATACCATACAGGAGAGACTAGAGGAGCACAGATACAGTCATGAGGTTGTAAGCCACGCATGAGCAGTGCTCAATTTCCCAATGGAGAGTGGGAATGAAAATAGTTGTTTCCTATGCCTCTAGAGATGTGATCCTGGTAGCTATTGAGATGACCCCCATGTGCCATGTCTACCCATGATTTTTGTTCCTGTGTGAACTGTGAATGGTTAGCGAGTGCACAGTGAAGATGCCTTAGTCATAACACTGGATTGTCCTGGGTGAATCAAGTGTTTCTTCATTTTATTTTTTTGCAATTAAATTCCAAGCGTCATGTAGAAAGACCTTTTCGTGTCCAAATAATGTTTAAGCAACAGAACTCTTCTGCATTTTTGTCCATGAGCTGAGCTCTGCTAAAAGAATTAAGAACACTAGCTGCCCAGAATTCAGTGCTGTATAAAACCAGCAGGAATTGAATCCTTCTTATCATCTGACAGACAGAAAAGCCATTTTGCAAGAAAAAATGACTGATGTTCAGCATTCCGATGATTGAGTCCACAACATACCACAATTTCCCTTTTTGCCAAAATATATCACCCGTAAAAATTATTCTGCTAGGACACATTTAAGGCATTTAAACCCAGAACTTGGCAGCACGTACTGTGTGGTTTTGCAGTGATTAAGAAAAGCCTCCATTTAAGAAATGGTGCTTATTTTTGGTGCCTTAGTTATTCAAATAGACTGAGGTTCAGTGTGGGCTGAGCATTAATTTTGTGGCTTTTAGGATGCTTCTCTGCCCCTATTTTATATTTTATTTTTCTGAAAAATAAACTAGGATGTTTTTACTTCATAAACTCTTTTTATGCTGAACAAAGAATACAAGAATTACATTTATTTGTGTTCTGATTTTTTTTTTAATCTTCGTGGTTCAAGGAGGTTTTGGATTTATCTGTCATTTAATGGAAAATTTTAGCATTTAGTCAATACTAATTGATTTGAATTGTTACATAATCCTCAGCTATTGAGAAAAATGTATTTAACAATAGATCTAAGTATAGCATAATTCCATACATTACAGATACCAATAAAGGAGAAAAAGAAACATAGAAAGTCATTATTAGTGAATATTGGGTCACAATCTTTTTGCAGTTGTGGCATAGAAATATTTTAACCTATGAAAAATCTTGCGGTATTTGCATTCAGGTGTACTCAGAAAGAGTAAGGTTGTATTGTAGTTTTATATTACATATACGTTCCCCAACCCTGTGATTTAGAAAATATAGACACCCAGCCAGGTGCAGTGGCTCATGCCTGTAATCCCAGCACTTTGGGAGGCCAAGGTGGGTGGATCACCTTAAGTCAGGAGACCAGCCTGGTCAACATGGTGGAACCCTGTCTCTACTAAAAATACAAAAATTAGCCAGGCATGGTGGTGGACACCTGTAATCCCAGCTACTTGGGAGGCTGAGGCAGGAGAATTGCTTGAACCCAGGAGGTAGAGGTTGTAGTGAGCAGAAATCACGCCATTGCACTCCAGCCTGGATGACAAGAGCAGGACTCCTTCTTATAAATAAATAAAATATAGACACCTAATAAATACTTGTTAAGGAATATACTTGTATGTATGAGATGGATCGATTTCATAATGATAGTTGTTTTTTTTTTTTTTTCATTTTAATTTTGAGTAGTTAGAACTTCAAAATTTAAAGCAAAACAGTTTCTAAATGTTGTGAGCATTTAAGACAAATTGATTTTTGGGACTGTTTGTCCTCCTTTATAATGACAAATATTTTATATTTTTACCAGCAATTTCTATTTTCCTTCAGACAATCTATTTCTTGTTATGTTGCCATCTATGATTGTGTATTGGGGAAGTTTAAAGTCTTTGAACTGTGGTTTTGTCATCCAAGAATTTGGATTACATTATACGTGATATATCTTCTGGTAGGAATTCTTAGTAATTAGTCAATTTCATAAAGATTGTCTTTTTAACTTTCTTTCTTGGACCCTCCTCAACAGTTTTTTTCTTCCATGCTTGATTCTGGGAAGAGTTTGCATTATCTCTCATACAGACATTCTTCACAAACTTAAATCAGGGCCTGGGTCTCTCCACAGGTGCTCATTCACACTTTCCTTGTGGCTTCTCTGAGACTTTAAAAACGCTTTTGTAGTTTTTGCTAGGCCAAAGTAAACAAAGCACACTCATTAACAATATTTAATTGACTGATTAGGTAAGAGTGTTGAGAACATAAAAAACAGATGATAGCTTTAAGAGTTGAAGTAATTATATATTAACCATGTCCAAGGGTCATAGAATGGTGACCTGTAAGAGCCCAAAGGGATTGAAACAGAGGCTCAGAGGGGTCAAGTGAATTACCAAATCCTACAAAATTCTTAGCTGTATAGCTTGTCCATAGATGCCTAAAATACTGACTTCCAGGACAGTGCTCTTTTTATTCCTCACCTCACTGGTCTTGCTTTGTCAGCTCATCCATAGATCTGCAGTAAACTTTATTATTGCTTTACTTTGGAGGTTGATACTCTAAAACTTATATAGTGACTGTTGCTTGACAGTAGTTTATATATTATAAGGTATCACAGGGAATGTTATTGCTTTCTGAACATTTACATTTAAAAATATGGGACACCCTATTAAGTAAAATGACTTTCATATGACAAATCTATTTCCTTTTTGGAAAGTTCATTCCTAGTGCATTTAGGATATGTAGAGATTGTTGGGATAGTTTAGATCAGTGATTCTTGACCTTTTGGACCGAATGTCTCTTCAAAAATCTGATGAAAGCTATTGGGCTTTTTCGCAAAAAATGCATAGATGTTTTTATGCATAGATGTTTTTCTCCCTTGCACCACGCCAGTGTTCTGGAAGCCTCTTCTGTGTCACTGTCCCAGTAGTGTAATTATTTTTAGCTGATACTAAGACTTCATGAAAGTGGTGAAAAATGTTTCAGAGGATTCATTACATCTTTAGACAGTTACTGGTAATGAATTTCTGAAGAGACCATGATGAAAAGAGTGAACACATTCAGGCTGGAAATGAAAGCACCTACATTTCCTACATTAGGTCCATAGTAACTACAGAAGTGAGCTTGACATGTTTCAAAAAGAAAGAATTTGAGAGAAAACATTAGTGAAGGAAACGGAAGGCTGTGGTGGTTGAGATGATTTCTTTTAGTAGTTTTCAAAGATTGTTTAAAGTATCGTTAGCCTATCGTCTATTCAGTGACTTGCGTGAGGCATAGACTCTATGTAACCTCTATGTCACAGGGGTTACAGCGATGAGCCTGAAATGCTCTTCATACTTGAAATTGGTTCAGAGGTTCAATGTCAGCGCAGAGGAGGGAGGAATCAATTCTACCTGGAGGAAGTGACAAGGAAAGGATTTCATGGAGGAAATACTTGACAGAAGTGTCATAGATTTTGGGTAAATTCTGAAATGTAATGAAGATGACCTTTAAAGTGACTGTTTCTAGATTAAATGAGTTAGCTGGGAGCTGTAGCCTAAGTTGAAGATCATTTTCTTGCTTGTATGTATCTGTTCATTCATTAAGTAAATATTTGTCAATTGTACACCACTATATGACTTGAGTAATATTTGTGGGTTTTGCTCTCTGCTTTTCTGCTTTGGGCGTATGAGTTGCAGATGAGGCAATATAAGTTGATGACTTTACTTTTCATTGTCCTTGGAGCGTTCAGTCCAAGAGTCCAAATGTGCAGTTATGTAAGAATTCTGTTGGCCAGAGACCACTTCACAGAATAATAGAGAATTAACTTAATGTATCATGCAGTGTACTCTGTACACATTCCTAGGTGATGAAGAATATCAAAGTTGAAGAAAGATGTCACTTTCAGGAATAAAGAGAAATGACTAGACAGGCATCAAAGTATACACCATAGCTACACTAAAACCTTGCTCTGACATGCTCAGCTTGTGCTCTAGGCATTTGTTCACTTAGGACCTTTCCTTCGGGAGTTTATTATACTATTGGAACAATCAATCTTATAAGAGATGAAACAAGCTTTCCTAAAGTGTGTTTTCAGGTATACATTTTTTTTAAAAAGCAGAGGGTGGATAAATGCTGAGTTAAGTGGATCTTTTTACTGCAGGACTTCTCAGGACCATATGCCAATGTGCACCAGGAATTTCCCAGAAGGAGAAACAGTATATGGTGTCTCAACTTTCATGAACATTGATACTTTTCCCCAGAGCATCTTTCTTGAGGACTCGTGTTCCATAAAACATTTAGGGAACCACTGCTTTAAACTACATCCCATCATGGTGTGCAGAATCCAAGGACAGGAATATGGAGTGTCCCTGGTGTATTTTAAGTTTCAATAAAAGAATGGGATGAATAATGAATTAAGGGGTAATTGCATT
This sequence comes from Sapajus apella, assembly GCF_009761245.1. Taxonomy (NCBI): domain Eukaryota; kingdom Metazoa; phylum Chordata; class Mammalia; order Primates; family Cebidae; genus Sapajus; species Sapajus apella. The sequence goes on from NW_022437043.1 coordinate 1,259,575, forward strand.
CCCTAACTTGGATGAGATGTTTTTATCTAAAGTGAAGATGAATGCTGAACAATAATCAAATAAATTAGGACTGTCTAGACAACCAGTCTGTTGAATTCAGGGCAAATTGAAGTTAATTGTTAGCTTTCATCTGTTTATTACTTGAGACAGCCCTATCTTTTTTAGCCTATCAAAGGGATTAGAAAATTTGGTCTTTCCAAAAGCAGAGAATTACATATCTGAAAGGAAGTACAAAATACAGATGGGCATAGGTATAGATTAGATAGATAGGAATGGTTTTATGTATCAAGGGCAAGTTTGTGTATACACTGATATTCTCTGTTGTCTTTTGCCAAAAAGCACAATGCTGGTTCAAAGATCAGAAAATGTGCTAGCAGTATTTAGAATCTGCTGACCTACTTAGGCATAAAGGTTAAAATGGCATGACACCCTATCCTTGTCAAAGTTTCTTAGTTGCTTGAGATAAAAATAATCTAGGTAGCATTAGAAATTTCTCTGTTGCCCTCATCCACATAAGCATGGTTTTGTTTTCTCAGTATGTGATTCTTCCGTTCATTGACACAAGTATTTGGGCACTGCAATGTGCAGGCTCCATCCTAGGGTTGCAAAGATGTGTAACACATTTCTGCTCTTTGGCAACACACATTTAGCTCATGTAGGCATCTCAAGCTTAATGCATCTAAAACAAGACACTTGATATTTCCCCATAACTCTTCTTTCCCTGGCTGTTTCCAACTTAGTAAATGGTACCACCATTTAACCAGTTGCTCAGGTTAAAAAGCTTGGAGCCATTCTTGGTTCCTCTCTTTTGTCATATACCACATCCATTCCAGCAGCAAATCCTATTGGCTGTAGCCTCAAAATATGTTCTGTATCTCACTGCTTCCCACAACTGCAATCACAGTTATCCCCACCCAAGCCATTGTAGTCTTTTGCCTTTGTCCAAGCCACCATGATCTCTTGGCCAGTTGATGTTTGACTATACTTTTTATAGTCTTTGGAGTCTTCAGTCCAAGAGTCCAAATGTGCAGTTATGTAAGAATTCTGTTGGCCAGAGACCACTTCACTGAATAATAGAGAATTAACTTACTTAGACATAAAGGTTAAAATGACATGGCACCCTATCCTTGTCAATGTTTTGTCAATGTTTTTTTAGTTGTTTGAGATAGATGTAATAATCTAGGTGGCATTAGAAACTTCCCTGTTGCCCTCATCCACATAAGCATGGTTTTGTTTTCTTAGTATGTGGTTCTTCTATTCATTGTAACAAGCATTTGGGCACCGCAACATCCAGGCTCCATCCTAGGGATGCCTCTTTTCTAATCTCTGTACTTCCTTCCTCTTTTGCCCCACTACAGTCTGCTTTCCTCACAGAAACCAGGATGATCTTTTAAAAAGTTAAAATAAGATGAATCACTCCCCTACTTATAAACCTCCAGTAGCCCCCACCATACTTAGACCAAAACCCAGAGGCTTGCTGTGGTCTACAAGGCACTCTGTCACTTAGTCTCTTCTTACTTTTCCAGTCTCATCTTCTCCTCACTAATTTCCTTTTGGCTGTGCCAGCCCTATTGTTCTTCTTTGAGCCCATCAGCCTTTTTCCTGTCTTTCTCAGATACTTCCATGGCTCACGTCCTTACTTCATTAAGATCTCTGCTTTAATGTCACCTCTCAGATGCATTCACTGATGACCCTGTGTAAAAGAGCACTCCCCACCTCCATGGTGCACTCTCTCCTTACTCTGCGTTGTTTATCTTCATAGCACTTAATAGTTCCTTAATAGTTCATAACCACTTAATATTTGTCTTTGTTTGTCTTTCTTCCCCATGAAAATGTAAGCTTCATGAGGACTTAGTTATATTCACCTGTGTCACAGCACCTAGGATGATGCCTGGGACCTAGTAAGAGTGTAATATTATTTGATGGGTGAATAGATGAAGGAATGAATTTATCTAGGTTTATGATACTTGTGAAGGTGTAAGTATATGTACTTGCAGAAAGATTCCATTGTTATTCATGCCTTAGATGCTTCTCATGAAGACAGCCTACATTTCATATATCTGTTCACTGTATTTGAAACTCTTTAAAGGGAAAATAATTTGATGCAGAAAAAAACTCTTAATGTTGTGTGTGGTAGTTTTCTCTTTGCAAACACAGTGGTGTTCTATAGGAAACATGTATGTTCAGTATATTCAAGTGAGTGTATATTGAAAGATGACTCCTCATTCCACTTCAACCTCAAGCAGTATACCCCCAAAAAAACTGCTATGATAGTGTATTATATATCCTTTCAGATATTTACTGTGCAAGTATGAAGTATATACATTTTTTATTATTCTATAATGGGCCCATACTATATACAAGGAATCTCAACTCTGCTTATTTCACCTTGTGTATTTCAAAGAACTTTCATCCTTTTTAATAGTTGTATAGTATTTGAAAGAATGCCTCTACCACATCATTGTATGTAGCTCTTGGAGCACATATGTAAGTTTACATATAAGAGAGTTTACTAGGGTTGTAATTGCTGGATCAAAGGGAGGTGCATTTAAAGTTTTGATAGCTAATGACAACAAGGTTGAATCACTTTACTTTGCCACCAACAGTGTAAGACAGAGTCTGTTTTTCTGCATCCATGCCAATACTGTGTTTTAACTATTTTCATTCTTCAATCCGGTAAGCCAAAATGGTACCTCATTTTTATATTTCTCCAATTATGAGTGAGATTAAACACCTTTTCATTGAAAGCCATTTACATTTCTTCTGTAAAACTTTATGTTCACATTTAAAAAATCTATTTTAAAGTGTGTCTGGTCATTCTTCTTATTGATTTGGGAGAACTTTTTATATTTTGAAGAAATGAATTCTTTGTTGAATATTGCAAATATTTTCTTTTTTTATGGCTCTTGGGTTTTGTGTCTTGCAGATAAAACATTCTTTATTCAAAGAATATTATTTTAGAAAAATCTGCCCTACTTTATTCTGGTTTTTTAAGGTTTTTATGTTTTGCATTTAAATATTTCTTCTGAGTTTATTCTGAGTAAAGAGTTAGAGAGATATTCTGTTTTACTTTTTTAATTCCCCCAAATCAGATGTCCCAACACAATTTATTTACTAAACCAGGATTTACCTACTGATTTGTATTTTTTAGGCTATTTCTAGACCACATACTCTTATTGCTCTGTCTCTCTAATCTTATACCAGCACAACTCTTTTTACTGTAGCTTTGTCATACATTTTAATGAAAAGTTGAACTGGTTATAATGCTTTTTCAGGAATTTCCTGGCAAGCTGGCCATGCTATTTTTCCATGTGAAGTTTAGAATAAGGCTCTCTAATATAAAGAAATATTTATTAATATTTTAATTGAGATTTCATTACATTTATAGATTTATCTGGAGGAATTAAAGTCTTTATAATACTGTTTCCTTTCATCCAAAAATAAAAACTAGTTTTTTTCTGTTCAAATCTTCTATTGTGCCTTTTGGTGATTTTGAAGATATTTTTCAAGTGGATTCTTCAGAGTTCTTGTTGGGTTCATGATGCTCTAAGAAGTGAGCTTATTTTTTTCCATCATATTTTCTAACTCATTGTATATAAGGTAGGTATTTATTTTTAAATATTAATTTTGGCTGGGCACGGTGGCTCACAGCTGTAATCCCAGCACTTTGAGAGGCCCAGGCGGGTGGATCCACGAGGCCAGGAGTTTAAGACCAGTCTGGCCAACATGGTGAAACTCCATCTCTACTAATAATACAAAAAAAAAAAAAAAATTAGCCAGGCATGGTGACGTGCACCTGTAATCCCAGCTCCTTGGGAGGCTGAGACAGGAGAATTGCTTAAACCCAGGAGGTAGAGGTTGCAGTGAGCTGAGATTGCACCACTGCACTCCAGCCTGGGTGACAGCAAGACTCTGTCTCAAAAAAAAAAAAAACAGTAATTTTAAAATTAGACACTTTATTCCTTGATTTCTCTTTTTCTTTTTCTTTCTTTCATTTATTCATTCCTTCTCATCAATTTTCCAGGTTAAGTTTCATCTATGTATCCACTATGCTAATTTTCTCTCTCCTCTAATTTTTGTGCCTCATTTCATCCTTATCTAATGGCATTGACTACTACTTGCCCAATAATGTTAAATAAAATTGGTAATGGTGGCATTTCTACCTTGTTTCTCATTTTAATGCTACTGTTGTTTCACCATTAAGCATAGTGTTCAAGCCAATCACTCCAAAATCTCTGGAAACTCTCTTAAATCACTCCAGGAAAGCTGGCTTAAGGACCTCCATAGTACCTTTTCTTGACCTTTATTGTAATCTGGAACACAATGAACTTGATAATGTGTTTGTTTTATTGAACAATGTTGAGAAATTGCGTATACATCCTTAAGGAAGTACTTTTCCACACATCACCCTTTGGGAAATGCTGATTTAGAGAAATACATCATTAACAATACCAACCATAGCATAAAGGAATTTAAGGATTGAGACAAAACCATGAGCCTTAGGAAAAAAGGAGGTCATCAGTGACCTTAAGGATAACGGTGATGATGATAGCTCACACTAATGGGACATTTACCAGGCATCAGTCACTTGGCTGAGTAAGTAATACATGTTACCTTGTTTAGTCTTCACATTAGCCACCAGGGCAGAATGATTATTATCTCTGTTTTATACCTGTGGTAACAGGCTGAGGAAACTTTCTTAAGATTATTACACAATAAATAACAAAATGTGATTGCAAAATACCCTAGCTCTATAGCAGGAGCTCTTCCACATAATACTAGGAGAATCGATCTAGAGCCTGCCCCAGGAATATTTTGTTTGGCCAATTCATTATGGGAATTTTGTTTTGTTTTGTTTGTTTTTAAACTGTGAATGCCTTCAGTAGGCATTTATACCATTGAATTTGTGAGGGGTTTTGAATTGCAATCTCTGAAGTTTTATAAACTCCATTCATTAATAAATTATTTCAACAAATATATCCTGAGTGTGCACTGCATGCTGGGTGCTATGCTAAGCTCTGGAGATATAGCAATAAGCAAAAATGAGCAAAGACCCTATTTGTATAGGGGCTTAATTAAATAACATACAAAAAGAGTGTGTGTGTGTGTGTGTGTGTGTGTGTGTGTGTGTGTATGTGTGTGTGTGTGTGTAGTGCCAGGTAGTAATGTGTACTAAGAAGAAAAATAAATCAGGGTAGCAGGGACAGAGTGTGACAGATGACTGTATTAATTGTCTGCATTGGCAGTGGGGCCACTGGGCATTTTTCATGAGGAGTACATTACATTTCCAGGTTTATTCTGGTTAGGAAATGGAGACACCTGATCATGTGTTGTAGAAAGAAATCACATAGGAATTGGAAAGGGTTGCATGAGTCAAATTGAGGAATTTCTTGCTTTTCTGTGATAGAATAATGTGAATATGCTTGAAGAAATAAGGTAAAGCAAATGGTCCTTGGAGAGGTGAAGACGATAGGGCTAAACGTGGAAGCTAGGTTCCAAAGTGACAGTATGCCTGAGATTATGCCCCAGGAAGCAAAGGGATCATTTCCTCAAAGGCTTCATTGCATAAATTAACTCCCAAGGTATGTTAGGTGGGTAAAATCGTCTCCTATAACAGTTCTCTGGGGACAGCAGCCATATTGGGTTGTTGGAAGCATTGCAGAATTGGTGGGAACACAGTTTCTATGGGCAGTTGCTTTAAGAACCTGGAGCTTGGTTTGAAGTTGCCATGGTAACACCACTGCTGGCTGCATACATCTCACCCAGGCTCTCTTGATCTAATAACCAGGACCCACACTGTCTTGAACTCTCTCAAACAACGTGTGCTTTTAGCCCACTAGCTTTTTTTTTTTTTAACCTCTCTGATAAATCCATTAACCTATTTTATTTTGGTTTCTGTAAGTTGCACATGATTGAGGAGAGAGAAATTTGGAGAATAATTGTATTGTTTTAAACTCATCATCCCTATTTAGAATACTTAATGTAAACTAATTAAAAATCTGCTGTGCTATGATCTGCTATCTTCCTGTTTTCAGGTTTTTGCATTTTGAAATCTATCATATCTCCTTGTCCATACAATAAGGCCTTAAGAAACTCTTTGTGGCCGGGCGCGGTGGCTCAAGCCTGTAATCCCAGCACTTTGGGAGGCCGAGGCGGGTGGATCACGAGGTCAAGAGATCAAGACCATCCTGGTCAACATGGTGAAACCCCGTCTCTACTAAAAATACAAAAAATTAGCTGGGCATGGTGGTGTGTGCCTGTAATCCCAGCTACCCAGGAGGCTGAGGCAGGAGAATTGCCTGAACCCAGGAGGCGGAGGTTGCGGTGAGCCGAGATCGCGCCATTGCACTCCAGCCTGGGTAACATGACTGAAACTCCGTCTCAAAAAAAAAAAAAAAAAAAAAAAAAAAAAAAAGAAACTCTTTGTGAATGTAGTTTCTGAGACCTCTCTACTCTCAGAGAAAACCACATGATGCTCAGGAGTTTTGGGCTTTTTTCTTCCTAATGAGCTCTGTTTGCCATGGTTTGGGAGAGGGAGAGCTCTGAGTATAGGAGATGGTAGATTTTGCTAGTGTTCACTTAACCCTCTTCTCTCAAAAACATGGGTGAGAGAATCACAAACTTTTGACATTAGGATACTTGAGAGTTTGGCCCAGTGGTCCTTTACCAAGGTGGCCTCACATCTCCTACATCCCAATGAATATCATAAACACTTGCTGATTTCATAGACAATAATGTTAGTAGCCTGAAATCACACTAGTTTGAAACCCATGGTGAGAGTGCATATACAGCATGGAAATCTAAATGCTGTGAAACAGGTCCCTCCTCCCCACCACTGGACTGGTTGTTAATCATTTACTGGCATACCTGTATCAAACCCTTCCCTTATCATGCAGGTAGGGAGTGGTGAGAAACAGGCTTCTTATCACTAGATTCCATGTGGTCATTAAATGATGGAAAATGAAAGGGAGAGCTGTAATGCATAATGCTTTTTATTTTTTGCTTAGTAGTTTATATTACTTTGGAACAAGATGAAATAAAAGATTTAAGATGAGATTTTCTTTCTTTTCCTAATAAAATGTGAAAACAATATTTGATTACAAAAGCTATTTTTATAGTAGCCACATTTTATTTGATGACTTGCCTTTGGACTTAAGAATCTTTTCTAATAATTTTATCCCATTTACAAAAAAAACTCCTCAATAAATATTTCGAAAGATTAGGTCAAAAGCCCTTAAACTAGTCTGTAGGGTTGACAATTAAGATATCATTTTTTTTCTATAACTGATCATTGAATTTTGTAGTGATGAAGGGAGGGTAGAATGCATAGTGAGTGACAGACAAGTACAAAAAAGAGTTAATTGTAATCCAAGATTTACACCTTAAAGTAGGAATAATCTTTAGGTTTTTCCATTCAAATTAGCAGATAGCCACAGTTATTATATTACAAAAGATTTCTGAGCTGTAAGTGTTTGCCTGTACTTTGACTTACTAAGCATTCAAAAATATTTTCCTAACAGCATCATACTTTTATTTTCATATTGTATATTTTTTAAGCTGTAAGTTATCATGGAAGTTTCTTAACAGGGTCTCCTTCCCAGTAAACATGCAAACTGAAACATTAGCACTCATTTATTCATCATCGTAGAAGAAATATGCTTAATATAGTAGATTTTCCTACATAAATCTTCACCCTTCAAATTCTAAGGCCTTTTAGAAACCATTTCTCTGAAATCCTTTTTAAATATTTTAAACATATTTCTTATTCTTAAACTAAGAGTTTAAACTCTCCTTGCTGTGATAGGGCTAATCATTTTCTGCAACGTAGAAACAACTGCTTTCACCAGCTTTTAAATTTTATTTGGTTATGTTCTTAAATGCAAAATGACCTTTGTCACTGGTGGAGTCATTATATTGGCTCAGAGAGCCCTGCTCGCCCCTCCCCTTTTAGTTTCCTGAGAAATGTTGATTTATTATTGGCACTGAAACCCATTCACAAAACTTGTTTGGAGTTACATACTAGATTCAATTTTATTAAGACTCTAGGTTAGAGTGTGAGAAGTAAAATCCTGCGCTTTTCAGAAGACTTTGTTGTGGTCATATCAGGCACTTGGAGTATGAAGATAAAGAAATCTACTCCAAGGAATGGTTGTGAGAGGCAACAAGGAAAGGCATATGAAATGGATCTGTAGGATGCCGCTGAGAGGTCCCCTTATGCGCGCAACTGCTACAGGCCCCACCACTGTTGTTCAAAGTTCCCCACTGCTCCATCCCCTTAGGCAGTGTGGCGAGGGCCAGTTTCTCCACAGGTTCTCACTCATAACTGGGTGTTGAACAATGAGAACATATGGACACAGGGAGGAGAACATCACACAACAAGGCCTGTCAAATGGTGGGGGACTAGGGGAGGGATAGCAGGGGTGGGGGGATTGAGGCGGAATAGCATTAGGAGAAATACCTAATGTAGATGATGGTAGGGGGATAGATGCAGCAAACCACCATGGCACGTGTATACTTCATAGGTGATGGTGTGTGCTTCCATCAAGAGGCAGATAACATCTATCTCATCTCTTTTTCTGTGTGTGTTAGCAGCTTGATAATCATTATGCTAGATCCATTAATTCATTAGGGATTGCAAAATGCTGACATCTAAATTGTTTCTGTCTTCACTTACTAACTAGCATGCTTTTATACAGAGAAACTTTCCCTCATTAGCTATTTGGTTGTTTTGAAGTTCAGCACAAATAGGAAAGGTAAGATAAATACTAGCTTTTTTCTTTTGCTTATCATTTTTCAAAATGATAAGTTGGTCCCTTGGCATTTTCCAAAGGTGAAAAATGAGAGTTTTTGTGTTTGTTTAGTATTATTATGAGCTCTTGGATTTAAGCCATTGCAGTTATTATCTTTAGCACTCAAATTATTTCATCTTTGGCCAGTAGGAGTTTATATAGGTCAGCTCCTGAGTCTTTTTGACATAATCCTAGTAGTCTCTGACAGTCTCCTTGCTTTCTGGCATGACTTAATGTTGCAGCTCATCTTGTACATTTCCTGCCCCAGATCTCACTAGGTTATAAGCCACAGTTTATTGTAGTGGGAATTGATGTTTTAGAAACAACAGTCTAGGTGTTGGGAGCGTTCATTGCTACTTGGTAGGTTATTTTTTCTAGACCTTTTCACTGGGCAAAACTAAGAAATGTTTTTGTAAAGATAGAGTATATCCAGAGATCATGCTTATAATTCCAATTCATATCTAAGACTACAGGGTTATTGCTTCATCTCATCATTTTTACATCTGATTTTATTTATTGCCATATTAAAAAACCTGCTTCTCAACGACATCAGCCTGATTACTCACTTGTTTTATCGCATACTACAAATGTAATAGCTTTGGGTTAACAATGCTAATACTAGGACTAGTTAAATTATTATTGAAAAAAATGTACAGTTCTTTTTATCTTTAGGATATATACCATTAGAAATGAACTATCAAATCACTGGGTTTTAAAATCAGAATAGTTCCTCTCCTCAACCACTTGTATACATATGTAGGTATTATTTGTATCATTTTACTAATCTTGTCTCTGGTGCCATTCTTATTTCTCTCTACCCTAATATAACTAGCATTTTCCCCCTATGTTATGTTTATCTCTCTAATCTTCTTCATTTCTTTATAATGAGAAGTATAAAGTTAACTAGGAACTAAGACCTAATTTGAATTACAAAAATGAACGTAGATTTAAAAATAAGTGTATGCACAATATATTTCTTTACTCTGTGAGCTGAGAGGTCTTAGAAGCAATGACACCCCAGTAGCAATAAGCACACCTAGAACCCAGATCTTGGTTTCTAATACTGTTCTCCAGTAAAAGGGACCAAGGTTCATTGAAGAAATGCCTGATTTTAAGGCTGTCGCAGAGAAAGATAAGTCTGGAGCATTGTAAAGTATCAGAAAGTACGGAAGTGCTCAAAGACACACACACAAAATGATGGGGGCGTGTCAAAGGGGTATAGGAGCCAACTAAAATAACTCCCAATAACCATAGCTGGAAGAATTTGAGCAACAAAATTAATGACATAGTATTGGATTATATATAAAACAAATATCTGGGAGTCTATATTGATATATTAATAAGTAAATGATTGAATAAATTAATAAGTGAGGAGAAGAGACACATCTCCAGTGCAGAATTCCAAATAATTTGTATAGATACTCCACCCTCAAAAAGCTAGAACATACTTCCCACTCCTTAAGTGTGGGCTATGCCCACACTTTCTTCCAAAGAGTGCAGTATGTTAAGATGGGAAAAAGAATAACTATAGTGGAGAAGCCTGACAAATGCTACTTCAGCCAGGTGATCAGATCAAGGTCAACATCAGTGATAAATCATGCTTGTAGCATTTGCCCTTGATATAATGTTAATCTGCAACACTTTCTTAATTTTTCTGATATTACTATGTTGGGTTTAAAAAATATTTTATCTTCCCTGAAGGCTTCTAATCACAGGTGAAAACCTGTTCTCAGCTTTGTTTGAGCTAATGAAAAAAGTATGAAGCATGGTTTCTATGTTATGGTAACTCAGAAACTAGTGAAGTAAACAAGATCTGCAAGCATGTAATTGAAATATAAATCACAGGACATGATTATACAGGATTTTTAAGTTAAGAAAAGCGAAGCATAGATATACTGAGACCTGGTGTAGCTAGAGAAAGTTTTCAAAAAAAATATTCTCTTCTGTTAATACTATCAGGATTTCTGGAAGAGAAAAATAATAGGAATTGATTTAGAGGCTCAAAAATTCTCTAAATATATGATTATCACTAGAAAACAAGATATATCTTTTTAAAACCATTACATTTTGTTTCTGTTGACCAACCTGAAATGCAAGATGACTAAATTAGTCATTTTTGAATCTCTTATGATCGATAATAAAATTGGCGACTCATTTAATCACCAGTGTGGTCAGAATTTATTAGAAAGACAATAAAATCATTGGATTGTTTATGATACCCTGCATTTATTTGATGTGTAGACCTGGTTAAACCTTGGATTTTAAGCATTTGGATGTTATGTTGCTCTCTTTTGTTTTTCCTTTAGGTCTTTCTGCTGCCAAACTCTTAAATGAATATGGAGTTAACGTTTTGGTCTTAGAAGCTCGGGACAGGGTTGGTGGAAGAACACACACTGTGAGGGTAAGTGATTTTAATACTTACATGTAATAACTCACTCAAACTACAAGTGGCACCATTGGAAATCATAGGGCTAGAGGATATCTCAAGAGTTCATGCAGCGAAGCCATTTGTCCTCCATATCCCTAAAGTACTCCATCAAATAAGTGTCCATTCTCTTTAACAAGTACTCACTAAGACTGGCAGCTTCTGACTTTCAGTTGAGTGAATTCAATAAACATGAGCAAATACCTTCAATACAATGTCATAATTTCCATACTACAGACGTAATAGTTGGGCTGTACTGGAAGTGACTGTACACCCACAACACACACACACACACACACACACGCACACTTAGATTCCTTATTTATCCAATGACACACAACTTAATAGAAGTGTGGTGGCTGCACTAAGCAGGAACAAATATAGTATGTTTTTGCATAACTTTTCCCTTAACCCTTGTTCCCTAAGAAGTATGCTGCTGCCAGAGACACTCCTCAGGCCAGATCTGGCTAGATATAAGAAAGAAGCCCAGTTCTTGCTACATCGCTGCCTTTTTTATACTTGGGCTTACATCACCATTCTGGAAAAAAATGCATGCTACATGTTATAGTGCAAAACAAGAGTTGCATTTTCTGCCTGTATGCCTTATTAGATATGATTCTTCTGTCATTTTCTGAATAATATTCCTTCATTTTGGAGATAGCTATTAAGTTGTCCCTTTATTTAAGTTGTACTACTACTAAGGGAATGGTTGCAGCTGGTTGAATCTGTGGGTGCTGATGAAAGTACACAGGGAGATAATGAAAAGTGGGAAGGAAACAGGGGCAAAGATGGAAGTTTCCACACATAAAAGTGGGGGAGAAAGGGAGAAGAGCCAGAGAGACACAGTAGAGGCAGAAGAGGAGGACCAGAGTAGAGCAGCAATAGGTAAGTCGGTGGACCAAAGAGGAAGGGATGCTCAGAAGTCAGCTGACACAGTATGAAGGCAAAAAACAAAAACAAAAAACCAGCCCTCATATTTGACAGTTAGAAGGTCATCAATCAGCCTTTTTGCTAGAATACACAAATAGAGTGTTAAAGTCTAGGGACTGGCAGTAAAGACAAAGCCAGACTGTTGAAGTGACTGGAAAGAGAAGTATCATCTATCCAACTAGAAGATGCTTTAGTTAGTTTAATAACAGAATGGCATAAGCAATGCAAACATTTGGTTATTTCACAGGAGTCTGGTGGTGGATAGTCCAGGCTGGTGCATGGGTTCAGCTTTATTATCAATAGGCTCTTGCTGTCTTTCTGCTCTGATATTCTTTTTTTTTTGTTTGTTTGTTGTTTGTTTCTTTGAGACAGTGTTTTGTTCTTGTGGCCCAGGCTGGAGTGCAATGGTGCGATCTTGGCTCTCTGCAACCTCCGCCTCCTAGATTCAAGCAATTCTCCTGCGTCAGCCTCCCGAGTAGCTGGAATTACAAGTGCCTGCCACCATGCCCAGCTAATTTTTGTATTTTCAGTAGAGACGGGATTTCACCATGTTGGCCAGGCTGGTCGCAAACTCCTGACTTCAGGTGATCTACCCGCCTCAGCCTCCCAAAGTGCTGGGATCACAGGCGTGAGCCACTGTGCCTGGCCCTGCTCTAATATTCTTTGCATGTTGGCTTATTGTCTTGTGGTAACATGATGGATGCTGAAATTCTAAGCATCAAGTTCTTATTCAAAGCTGAAAGAAGAGTGAAAGAGAGGGTGGCACCAGCCTTGTCTGCAACAAAGCTTTTCCTTTGCTAAGAGACCCCAGCAGACATATACTTTAGTTTCATTGGCCAGAGTTGGGTCCCATGGCTACCTTCAGCTGTCAGGGATCCTGGGAAAGCAAGTATTTCACAATGCTAGGCTACATAATAGAAGCAGGCATGTGAGAGGGAATATCAATGAATATTGGTATAGCATACAGACAACATTTGAACTAGGATATTATAGCAGTGATTTCAGCCACACTGTGCAATGCTACCCTTCTGTCATTTGCTGCCTACCTTTTTAGATGCAGGGATGTATCTAGGCCTATTCTGCTTTGCTCAGCTCTAAGGGTGCTGTACAGCCTTTCCATTCAAAGTGTCATCTGTCGGTTAGTAGCGCCTGAATCAACAGGGATTTTGATAGAAATGCAGAATCGCAGGCCCTATCTCAGACCTGCTGAATCTGGACCTGCATTTTGACAACATCTCCAGGGAACACTACAGAAGTGCTACTCTGTGGCATTTGTTTGCTTGCTTGCCTTAAATTAATGCCAATCCAGATTAAATTTTCTGAGTACTCCCTTAGATGTAGTCCACTGGGAAGCTATTGGTCCGGGAGTGAGGGGACTGGGATTCTAACCTCTGTGCTGACTTGACATGATGGCTTGGATAAGTCCTATTAGCACTTTACGTCTCAGTTTTCTCATCTGGGTAATAAGATACAATCTAAATGTTCTTGAAGAAACTCCCTTCCATCTTCAAATTCTAATTTAAGGCAATGTGTTATAGTGCAAAACAAGAATTGCATCTTCTGCCTGTATGCCTTTGTTAGATATGATTCTTCTGTCATTTTCTGAAAAATATTCCTTCATTTTGGAGATAGTTATTCATTTGTCCCTTAGCCCTATTTTTCTTATCTCTAAAACCTTTTGGTTATTAAACAGGAGCATCAGTCATGTTGTGGATTTTCAGTTAAGAACTTTCTTTGTATAAGGGAAATGAGAATTCCAACGTGCTTGTCCCCATCTGTGTTATTGGCCTCAGTTTCTTTGCCATGCTGTGTCATTTGTATATGTCAGCACCACACAGGAACCATTATTGTCTATTCAGCATTATATTACACTCCCCTTAGGAATGTGAGAAAGGAATCTCTGAAATGCTTAGAAATTAGGACTTAGCATTTATGCTCCAAATGATGAGAAAAAGAAAAAGAGGGTTTTAAGAAATAGACATGGAAGTCGGGCATGGTGGCTCACGCCTGTAATCCCAGGACTTTGGGAGGCCAAAGCAGGTGGATTACTTGAGCTCAGGAGTTCAAAGCCAGCCTGGGCAACATGGTGAAACCCCATCTCTACTAAAAATATAAAAATTAGCCATGTGCAGTGGTGTATACCTGTAGTCCCAGCTACTTGGGAGGTTGAGGCAGGAGAATCACTTTAGCTGGAGAGGCAGAGGTTGCAGTGAGCCAAGATTACACCATTGCACTCCAGTTTGGGTGACAGGAGTGAAACACTGATTCAAAAATTTAAAAAATTTAAAAAAGGAAACAGGCAGGAAAATCGTATTTAACAAGAAACTGAAGCAAATATTTTTAGAATTGCTTCTAATAACATAATCAGCTAGGATAATTTTGGAAGGAGATGCCATAAAAGCTACTGTGGATCTCTGAGCACCAGAATGTCAAATTTGGTATTACCCGGCAAGTCGTTCAGATGGATCTTCCATTAGTTCAGAACTTCCCAGTTTTTCCTAATGTGATTCATCCATGATTCTTCAGAATGAAATTAATAAAATTGAAATGTCTGCAGGGCTGCCACAGGGTTGGTGTATTTGTTTGCCAATATTGTTGCATGTTTGTGGCTTCTTCAAAGTTTGAGTAGTGAGATCTAAATCAAGACCCTAAACACTGAGATGCAACATAGTATAGAATACAGTGTTACACTTCTGGTGTCTTCATGCTGAATTTGAGGCACCTGATTTAGAATGTTTTTACTTCATAAAGCAACATTCTACAAAATGCCCCTCTCTTTTTACTGCTTCATTTAAGATTATTTGCTTTAAATATAGTGTCAGCATTCTACAGACATCATGTTTGGAAACTCCCAGGAGTCCTCTTGCTGTCTTTGTTAAAGCCCAGAAATTTATTGGAGTCTTGATTCCAGTTTTGTTCTTTATATCTTAAAATGGATGTTGGAGACTAGAAAACATTTGGAGGAAAGCACTGATGGTTAATAAAAGAGAGAATAAACATTATATGAGGACAGATTAAAGAGGTCGAAGAGGCACTTAATTTCTGGTATCATGGCAGAACAGAAACCCTAACTCGTCATTGAAATAAGTAAGATGCTGAATACAATATGCTGTGCTAATCTGACATGGAAGTTAGACATTTGCAGAACTCCTGGATGTTGCATAGACATCTCAAACATAACACATCTAACACTAGACTTCTGATCTTCCTCAAGGCTGCTCCTCCAGCTGCCTTCCTCATGTTAGAGGATGGCAACTTTCAGAAAACTCAGAGTCATGCTCAGCACTGCCAGACCCTCATTTGTTCTGTCAGGAAATTCTGTTGGCCCTGCCTTCAAAACATATCCAGAATTCAGTGCTTCCCACCAATTCCACTGCCATCCCCTGGCGGGAGCCACAATTATCTCTAAGCCAGATGACTGCAGTAGGCTCCTGATATCCCTGCTTTTACTCCTGCCCCCTATATTCTATTCTTTTTTAAAGCATCAGTGAGAGTGAGCCTTTCAAATGCAAGTCAGATTTTAGCATTTCCCTGCTCAAAACCTTCCAAAGGCTCCCCTTCTCACAGACAGTCAAAGCCTATGTCCTTACAATGTCCTGTGAGGTTTTAGGTGACCTGCCCTGCCAATAACCTCTGTAACTTCATCTTCAGTTATTTTCCTTGCTCTTGTTGTTCCATCCGCTTTGGCCTTCTTGCTATTTCTTGAACATATCAGCAGACTTCTGTGTTACAGACTTAAATCCATATTGCTAGGCGTTTTTGTTGTTGTTGTTTTTTAAGACAGAGTCTTACGCTGTCATCCAGGCTGGAGAGCAGTGGTACGATCTCGCCCCACCACAACCTTGTTCCAGGGTTTCAGCGATTCTCCCGCCTCAGCCTCCTGAGTAGCTGGGATTACAGACGTGCACCACCACACCTGGCTAATTTTTTTGTATTTAGACGGGGTTTCACCATGTTGGCCAGGCTGGTCTCGAACTCCTGACCTCATGATCTGCCTGCCTTGGCCTCCCAAAGTGCTGGGATGGCAGGCATGAGCCACCATGCCCAGCCTACTCACTCTTGAATGGTCGAATATACTGTTTAATCCATTCACAGAGTTTTAAAATTTTTAATTAGTACATTTTTATTACTAGCAGTTATTTTTTAATCGACCTGATATTTTCAGTTTGTTTTCCCCTGCTCCTAGTTTTAATCACTTCTTTTCAACTATTACAAAATCTTTCTGGAGAATTTTTTCTGCCTATTTTCTTTTGGTGCCTTGTTTGCCACGTATGTTTGTAACTTTTGGCTGTGGGTTGCTAATTTTCCATGGAACTTTATCTGTGGTAAATTATTTGAGGCCTAGGGGAAAAGGATTTGAATCTACTTCTATCACCCTCCTTTACACTTTAAATTTTCTGCTCAAGGTTTTTCATATCATCTGGGTAGTGTAAATTCAGATGGAAAACATAAATAAAGATAAGCTTTTGTTTTTCTTTTCTGTGTGACAATACTTAGACCTGCAAAATAATGGAAAAGATAAAGTTGTGGTTGAAGCTAAAGCAATACTTAGAAGATGTATAGTCTAAATTGTTCCATTAGAAAAGAAAAAGAGCTATATATGAATAAGCTAAGCATACAAAGAGTTAGAAAATTAAGAGCAAAATAAATCCAAAGAAGGGGTGAAAGGGCGCAAATCAATGATACAGAAAATAAACACACAACAAAGAGTATCAATAAAATAAAAGTTGATTATTTGAAGATACCTATTAAAGATAGACAAGAAGTGTCTGGTAAGATTTTTCCAGAAAAAGAAAAATGAAACACCCCCAAGTAAATCAGAGATGAGAGCCAGATGGGGGGCTCATGCCTGTAATCCCAGCACTTTGGGAGGCTGAGACAGGTACATCGCTTGAGCTCAGGAGTTAGAGATCAGTCTAGGCAATATGGCAAAACCCTGACTCTACAAAAACTACAAAAATTAGCTGGGTGTGGTGGCACACACCTGTGGTCCCAGCTACTCGGGAGGCTGAGGTGGGAGAATTGCTAGAGCCCAGGGAAGTTGAGGCTGCAGTGAGCCATATTCATGCCATCGTACTCCAGCCTGGGTGATAGAGTAAGACCCTGTCTCAAAAAACAAAAAAAAGAGAGAGAGAGAGAGATGAAGATGAAGATATAATTACTGATGCAATAAAGAATAATTAAATGAAAAGAGGATGCCATGAACATTAAACCAACAGTTTTGAAACATACATGAAATATATATATTATCAGAAAAATATAATTCACCAAAATTAACACTGCTTTAGTCTGGCAATAGAAAAGATGATGATTAGTGCTTTAACCTAAAAATGAATTAAACATGTAGTTTAAGATTTTACCTCAAAAAAATCACCAAGCGTAGATGGTTCTACGGGTGTGTTCTACCTAATGATCAAAGAATGGATCACTTTATTTACATACAAATCCTTCTAGAGAATAGAAGAAAATATTATCACTAACCAAGGAGATTAGCAGTACTCGAATGCGAAAAACAGACAAGGCAGTAGAAGAAAGGAGAATCACAGGCCAGTCTCAATATTGCTTATAAACATAGATATAAAAATTCTAAACAAAACGTTAGCAAAGCATATCCTCCAATAGAAAGATAATATCAGGTTGGGTAGTTTCAGGAAGGAAATGTTGAATAATACTAGACAATTTTCTGGAAATAACAGATTAGGTAAATTATAACAAAATACAAAGATAACTAGACAGACAAGTTGCTCTGTAGACACACACACACACACACACACACACACACACACACACACACACTTAAAGCATTAGAGAATGAGTGAGCTAACAAGATAGTGAAGAATCACTCAGGCAACATCTGGAAAGTATTAACCTACTTTTCCCTTGGTGGCAGGGGGATTTGCTGACCACTGAAAAAGCTTCTGAAAACTGAGCAGTGCTGTGCACCTAGTGCAAAGCTAGGGTGACAGGTCAAGTCCCGAGCCCCATGAAGTGTGTACTTATTTGTGGAGGAGTGTTGGTCAACTCCTTATGCTTTGGGTTGGGCAGCATGTAAGGAGCAAGGGTGAAAGGCAAGAAAACTAGGCCAAATGTGCATTTCAGCCCAGCTTCAAATCCTCTCAGGTACTGAAAATGGAATTAAGTTATCTAGTACTGTGTGGGTCCCAGGCTCTGGGCAGAAGCCAACATAAATCCTCTCTGAGAAAGATATCAACCCCCTAGGATTCAAATGATTCTACGTGCTTTCAAGTTTAGTGAGTGGCATGCAATAAAAAATAATCAGGCAAACAAAGAGAAAAGGCATGACAACATGGTTGAGAACTGATATACATAACAAAATAGAAACAGACCCTTAAGTGATTACAAAAACACAGAGGGGTTGTAGCTCACCAATATGCAATTCATTGATTAAATCATTAGGATATGCCAATTAATAAAAATAGATGAAAAGCATGGAGAACTGTATTTATGAGGGAGGAAGTAAACAATTTTAGTTTATGAGAGAGGGTTTGCATATTTGTAAGTAATTTAGTAATATATGAATCTTTGTATATCTTTTTGTATTCTTTCCTTATGATGCATTCTTTCCTGAAAGTGTTTTAAAATAACATCTAGAGCCATCAATGTGGACTGATATAAGATTTCATCTGGTAAAAATTAGGGAATTAGGCTTTGGATGGCTCCTCCAGCAATAACACCAGAGAAAAGCATACATAATAATTTAACTGTTTTGTAAAGGACCTAAACTGGCAGAATATACTGCAGTGTTCTTTCTCTTTTACGCATTGTATCGCTGAATTTGCCTTACCAATAGCTTTTCAAAAGGATGGTGCTTAGTGATGAGTATTAGACAGGATTGTGCCCCAGTTCTTGAGTGGAGGAGAAAAGATTGCTATTTTCAGTTGCTCTTTATAGGGGAGATGTAAGGCACAATTAACTTTTAAAAAAATAAATGGGGTTAGTTTTTACAAGACATAGTTTTCCAAGTTTTAACTAAAGTCCTCTGACCAATTTTTCTCCTTTTGCAGAACGAACAAGTTGATTACGTAGATGTTGGGGGGGCCTATGTGGGGCCAACTCAGAACAGAATATTACGCTTGTCTAAGGAGCTGGGCATCGAGACTTATAAAGTGAATGTCTGTGAGCGTCTCGTTCAATATGTCAAGGTAAGGCTGCCTTTTCACACAAGTGACTGATAGGGAAATATTTTTTTTTTTTGAGAAAACATTTGGTTTGTTTTATTTTTCTTTCAAAGCAATTGTAAAAATAGGCTCTTGACTTTAAAATAGTAGTTTGCCTTTCTTTTCTTGTTTTCTTTTTCTTTTGAAAAGATCACTAAAGACTCCTGGAATCACTACAGGATATTATGACTCAGCTTGGCCTTCCTCCCTGTCACTCTCAGTGGCCCTCACAAGCTACCCTCACTCCCAGAGAGTAGGAATGGGAGGCTCTGGCTTCCCTCCTAATGCATTTGAAGGGCACAGGGGTGGGGGTAGCAGGTGCCTGCAATAGATATGTTCACATACCCATACATGCATACCCCCCTCCACCAGCTGCAGGCAATCCCTGAGTGACCTAGGAAGCAACTCTGGAGCCCCAAGGAACACAAGAGTTTGAGGCCACTTCTTTAGCCTTTGAACTGGTTATTCATCCTGATTTTTACCTGGCATTTCTTGGAATACTTTATTTCCTCTGTACCTGGCCTTCACTCCTGGGGAGTCTAGCTCCTTTGTGCAGTTTCCTACTGTTTAAACAAGAGATTGTTTAAACTGTAGCCACTGGTATCTGCTGCTGTTGTCAGTGTTTTTCTTTCTCACTGAAGCCAAACATGGAGTGGCTGGAGCCTGGAAACATGCCTTGAGAAATCAAATTTCCCACCTGACATTGCAGCCTACTTCCTTTTGTTCTTTTCTTTTTGCCTTTAAGCTCTGTTGGACTTGAAAATCAGTAGTCTTTAGAGAAACTGTGGGTTCAGAGGTCAAGGGAGGAATGAAGAAAGTATAAAAAATTTCACAAAAGTATTTAGGAACTCTGGCTACAACAGACCCTGATCAGAAAGGAAAAACCCCTTTGCTTCCTCATTTTTTCTGCACTGCATAGAGTCTCCATGGACTAGTAAGTAATAACAACAGTAAGAATAATAGCAGCTAACATTTATTAAGCACTTTTACCTATATTCTCACATTTCATGTAGGGAGAGAGACCAAAGGCTTTGCACTCAGCTACTCATCAAACAGTCATGTAAATTCACTCTCCACTCCAACTGGGAGGCAAATGAGTGTGATGATTATCTTGGAATCTGAGCAGACTCATGCTGATAAGATTCAGGGGCTGAGAGATTTTTAGTTTACCTGGAGGCTAACAATAAACAACAACTTAAGGCTTTTTATGCATGAACTCATTAAATCCTTACATCCACCCTGCTAGGCAGGCATGATCATCCCAGTTTACTTATGAGAAAGCAGAAGTTCAAAGAGGTTAAAGTGACTTGACAAGGCTATAAAACTCCTAACAGTCTACCTACCTCCCGAGTGCATGCTCTTTATTATCCCAATATATGGCCTAGGAAATGAAACTGAGGGCTCTGAATGGACATGTGCTGGGCCTCCAGTGTTTGGCCACGCACACACATCTACGGTAAGGTATCTCACCATCAGTATCACTGAAGCCTGGCTCTTTTGATGAGTAGATGCAGTCCTTGAAAGACCACTTATTTTTTTCTACTCTCTTACTCTTCTTCCGGTTTCATGTTCCTTTTATGTACATTTTAAAAACTGGGGAAAACTGGAAATTTATAAGTACATCCTCAAACTACGTACCTGCTAGTCTTCCAGCCGTGCCCACTCTGAAACTTGATATTGGACTGGGCATAGTGGCTCACATCTGTAATCCCAGCCCTTTGAGAGGCCAAGGTGGGAGGGTCATCTGAGGCCAGGAGTTCTAGACCAGCCTGGGCAACGTAGTGAGACCTCTTCTCTGTGAAAAATAAAAAAATTAGCTGGGCATGGTGGTATACATGTCTTGTAGTCCCAGCTACTTGGGAGGCTGAGGCAAGAGGATGGCGTGAGCCCAGAAGGTTGTGGTTATAGTGAGCCTTGATCATGCCACTGTACTTCAGCCTGGACAACAGAGCAAGACCCTGTCTCAAAAGTACAAATAAAAAATAAAAAAAGTAAACATGATGCTTAGGCGATAGTTTGAAAGTGGCACCCATAGCCAGCTTTTGTAAGTAATTTAGCTCTTCATTGTTTTTGATGGAGGTAAAATGGGATTAAAATGATAAAGTTCTGTTTGAGAATTCTGACTTTGCCTGAAAGTGGTCAGCAGATCATGGCATGCTGTCCAGTCTTCCTACCAGCACCTTACAAATTACGTATCTTAAGTGTCAGATTTTCTGATGTCTCTGAAATTTTCTGAGCTTTACTGGGAACCCTGCTTTCTAGAAATCCAGATGTAATTGTTCTGTACTTTGAGAAGGTTCTGCTGCAGGCTTTAATAATGGATAAATTCATGGAAAGACTTAAGGAGATGATGCATGCTACATTAGGTGCCTAAATAAGGAAAGAGAAATGTTAAGAGTAGCATTCAAGGTCCCTTTTTCGATTTTGTTGCTGCTGCTGAGTTCCGCTCTAAGGTTAGGTCCACACTACCCTGATAGTCCTGTTCCTAAGGGAAGAAACAACTTCAGCTTTCTGGAGGGGAGAACTGCTCAACTTCTACCATATTTTTCTTTCACAAAAATACAAATATGGCTGAACTGTTGCATAACCTACTAGACAAAGGCACCTTGCCATGGCATTGGACTTGGTAGCTCGAGGCTGCTTTCAAGAATGTTAAGCAGAAAATAAAAATAAAAACAAAAACAGAAAAAGAAAAACAAACAAGAATGTAAGGCATTGTTAACCTCTGGATCTTTACCATTACATGGCCATGCACATCAACACAATGGTAATATTAGACCATAATTATTGCATATGCAGCACGTGGCAAACGTGTGCTAAAACACATACTGTGCCTACACTTTGGACAACAAATGGCACCTTTAAATCACAGCCACTGTGGTTGATCCCTCAAGGTCAGTACCACTCCCATAGTAATAATAATGAAGACTCTCCCTGCTGAGCTGCTAGTATGTCCCAGGTCCTGTGCCAGGGCCTTCACTCCATTATCTTACTTAACCCTCACAGGAATCCTAAGTTCGGGGTTATAGCACCATTTTACAGAAAGAGTCTGAAGTTCAGAGGCCCAGTCACCTGTCTAACAGAGTAAAGGTCACTGAGCTGGAATTCAGATTAAGGTCTTTTTACCTTTCCATGCTGTCTCTTGCTAGTCCAGATTCTACTGTCAGGGACTGTGGACTCCAGGAAGCTGCCTTTCAGTTTGTGCTTGTCCTGGATCTTTTTGGCAGCTGTCTTCTGATGGTCATCCTATGTCCTTCCCTGTGTCCCCATATGCAGTGCTGGTGACCATTTTGCTCAATCTTTTGGCCCGGAAGCCTGAAAGAGCAGGGTTAACTCCCTGCTATAATACAGTCACTGTGTCTTGGTTATTGTTTGATGGATGCAGTAACTGAAAAACAGCCATTTAATTGCCACAGAAAATAAATGTTGAAGCTCTATTTTAAATTGTATTACTTGTTTACGAATAACTACATTTCAGATGGTAAGCATCATTCTTTTCATTTAATACTTAATCTCATCAAATGAAAAGATGGAAAATAGAAATACATATCATTAAGCCATCCTCTCATGTACTTTAACCTTTCAGAAAACACATATTTTCACCCAAGGTAGACAGCAATGTTAAGGCAAAAAAGTAGTGGGTTGGTTAAACTTTAGTTTATTTGATCTGAATGAGTGCCTTTTTGCTAGTGTTTTCTAATAAATCATATCATTTCTGGAATGAGAAGTAACATTGTAGTAGATGTTTTTATGATGATCAGGAAACTATAATAGAGAAAACCAGGAAGATATTTAGTTCAGTATTCCAGATAAGATGATTAACAAATTGTGTACTAAAAATAACTCTACTTATTTTAAAATATCTCAACTCTCACTGTTTTTCTCCACTTCTAGGGGAAAATGGGTGTTTCCTCAACGTGATAGTGTATTGGGTTAATAATAATGCAAATTGTCTTTGTGACACTTTCTGCATTGCTTTGTGACAACTTTAGCTTTCATAATATAATACAGTCAATAGCCTTTCCTATAAATAACACTGAAATGAAGTGGAGGATTGCCGTTGTCTAGATAAACTAATCAATATTCTTTACGGCCCAGATTGCTTCAGCTCTAAAATTTTCTCAGTGTAAAACCTTAAAGAATGTTTAAATTGTTTAAACACTGTCAGCAGTCTGTAACACGTCGTCTCAGCTTATTCTAGGATGACTTTTACTGTTCACCAAGGAACTACTTATTACCTTTGTTAGATTATGTTTACAGTACAAGTTTTGACAAGACAGCGTGCAGCTCCAAGCCTGAGCCTCTCAGATAAATACTGAGAATACACCTTAGTAGTGTTTCCTCTACCCAATCCCTTCCTTCCCTGAGACAATGCCTGTCTACTTCATTTAGAGGACTAACATCAATATGCTAAATTCATTCATTGTTTAATATTTATGTTTATATATTTGATAAATGTATAAGTATTTACAGAGCAAAATCTACTCTGTATCAGATATTGTTCCAGGCTGCGGATAGAGTGGTGGACAAATGATCAAAATTTCTGCCCTGATAGTCCTTCTAATCTAAAGAGAGAAGACAAGTAAACAAGAACAGTAAATAAATATTAGCTAACATTTGTATCTGGATTCTTCATGGATCTTGTTAATAGAATCCCTCTTCTAATTCTGGTTTACTAGATTCTGATTCTTTTATATTATTTTGAGAAGGAGTCTTGCTCTGTCACCTAGGCTGGACTGCAGCGGTGCGATCTTGGCTCACTGTAACCTCCGCCTTCCGAGTTCAAGCAATTCTTCTGTCTCAGCTTCCCAAGTAGTTAGGACAACAGGCATGTGCCACCATGCCCGATTAGTTTTTGTGTTTTTAATAGAGACGGGGTTCTACTACATTGGCCAGGCTGGTCTTGAACTCCTGACCTTGTGATCTGCCCGCTTCGGCCTCCCAAAGTGCTGGGATTACAGCTGTAAGCCACTGTGCCCGGCCTAGATTCTGATTCTTATATAATAGATTCCCCACTGGTTTCTACAGTGAGCAGCTTTTATGAATGTTGTGGATCTGACATAGTTTTATTGGGGAGATTAGATCTGATTTGTGAAATTAATATAAATAAATCACATTGTTGTGAACCTTAAAGGTAGATTCTTAAATGGCATCAGCTAAATATTTTGTACACTTGATCTTAGCCAAAAATCCAAGAAGCAATAGCTAGAGAGGTTTAAAACATTCTCTTTATTGGCTGGGCATGGTGGCTCATGCCTGTAATCCCAGCACTTTGAGAGGCTGAGGCAGGAGGATTGCTTGAGCCAGGAGCTTGAGACTAGCCTGGACAATATAGTAAGACCCCCATTGCTACGATTTTTTAAAAAATATATAATTTTAAAAATAAGTAAATAAAATAAAACATTCTCTTTATCAGTTCTTTTCTTCTGTATGGCATAAAGGAAGCAGATGGACCTGAATGCCAAGTGGATTGATTCATTGCTTACATTAGTAAATAAGATGCTCCATCATTATGAGTGTTTTTCATTGAGTTGTAGAGATCTTTTGTTAAATTTTGCATTGCCATGTCTTGCAGAAAAAATGAAAATATTGGATTCTATTTTTTTTTTCTTTTGCTTTCCCTGAGTTTCCCCCACATCATAATACAGGTAGAGTGAGGAGTGTAGAGCAGGAGAAGCCAGCCAGAAATGGAGCAAGGCATTTTGCAGAGGCTACTTCAAAAGAGAAATTGATAATTACGCGCATTCTCACTTTCTTCTTGCTTTTCACATCCTCTCTAAATAAAAGCAGAGACTATAAAGAGATACCACATATTTGATTTTAGAGAATGGTGTGATAAAGATTTATTTAAAACAACATAGGCATTTTTTTTTTTTTGTAAGTATTGGTTCTATTCTTCCCACAGCCCTTTACTCCAGGTTTCTATGCCAACGTCTGAAATCAAAGGCTTTTCTCGATGTGTGTGTTCTGGAATACTAAGTTAATTTTGTTGTTGCTAAGAAGAAAACATGGTTTTAGCCAGAAGGCCATGTAGAAAGCAAGAGTTTGTCTTAATGCTTACCAGATATAACCCCTTGCTTCTAATAGAATTTGACCCATTGCTTATAATAGAATTTCTTTCTTTCTTTCTTTTTTGTTTTTTTTTTTGAGACTGAGTCTTACTTGGTTGCCCCGGCTGGTGTTCAGTGGTGCCATCTCGGCTAACTGCAGCCTCTACCTCCTGGGTTCAAGTGATTCTCCTGCCTCAGCTTTCTGAGTAGCTGGGACTGCAGGCACCTGCCACCACGCCTGGCTAATCTTTTGTATTTTTATTAGAGACAGGGTTTCACTACATTGCTCAGGCTGGTCTTGAACTCCTGACCTCGTGATCCACCCACCTTGGCCTCCCAAAGTGCTGGGATTACAGGCATAAGCCAGCATGCCCAGCCTTAGGGTTTCTTTTGGATGGGGACATTTCATTTTCTTTTAGCACCTTTTCCATACCAACTCACAGAACATGTTCCTTTTGTCCTCAAAGAAAGATACATTTTTACTTTCAACCCCTCTCAGGAGGAAACTCAGGAAGCGCAAAGGGTTAAATCCTTGTAGGGATGTTGCTTGCTGTGTATTTGCCTCCTTTCTTTTGAACACCTAAATTCATCCCTCCTGATTCCATGCTATTAATATTGTCTTCCATCTGTAATGTGCCTATACATGTTTTACCTCATTTGAGCTTCCCAATGGTCCTAGGAGTAATAAGCATTATTTTTCCCAACTCAGAGAGCTTAGGAGACAAAGTGTGACCTTCCAACTCTGAGCCCAGTGTTCTGTGGGTTACAATACATTGGTTTTTATTCCAAAGTTAACTTGTGAACCCTTCTAATAGACTGCTCTAAGATATGACAAAATCACTTTATCCCAGCAGGCTCTGGAGTTTAAGATGCCACTTTGGAAACAGAGACTCCTGTGGATGTGGGGGTGGTAGTTCCTGGGAGCTGCATGTGGCACAATTCACAAGATTGCTTCTTCTCTTGCACCCTGAGCTGTAGTCTGAGAGGTCCTCTGGCCTTCAGTGAACACCTGGCAGCTAAACAGTCCCCAGAGCGTCCCAGTTAGCCTCAGCAGACTGAAGACCACAGATGGATTCTATTATTTTGTTAAAATACTAAGTCTAGAGGTCTAAGGCATGGTTTGAAATTGCTGGCTAAATATTCTTTTTGTTAAATGGTTCATGTGAACTTATTATTCCAAGTACGGACCACGTATTGATCAATATTTTATTTTATGCCATTATATCCTGCCTGATTTTTAAAATGACAAAAAAAGAAAGGATTTAAAGTGGTTGTTGATAAGTATTTCTAATTTGTATAAGTCAGGGTAGAAGACAGAAAAAAAAAAAAAAAAAAAAAAAAACACCAGTTAGGTAAGGACAAGCAAGCGGTGGCAACAAGCCTGTGCTCAGGATAAGAAATTCTGTTTTGATGATAGAAATGAAGCAATACAGGAGGGATTGCTTTCTTCTCTCAGTTACAATTGTAAGTAGATTTTAAAAGCAGAGAGACTAAAAATGTTTACATATTTTCAGTTTGATCTATCCAGTATCCAGCATAAAGATATATGAAGGTAGCCAGTAAAAAATAGTTTTTAGTAACTTCCATTCTTCTTTACTCCTCACTTTGAAAAGACTTCATTTGCTGCTTGTGAGTTCCCAGAGAGCTTAATGGCAGAATTACTCTTAAAGCTTTGCTCTGTTTAGAGAGCTAGGTCAGCATTCTCCATCTCCTCTCAGAGGCTCCTTCTTCCTGTAAACTCTCAAGGTTACATCTCAGATTTGCTTTCAAAAATATAAAGTTCCTACTTGGTAACAACCCATTATGTAGCAAAATAAGGTTAATTCTTAGATTTTTTCTTCCACTCATTTTTTTCTTCTAAAAAAATTGGTAAAGTACACTAATGTAAAATTTATCATCTTCACCGTTTTTAGGTATACAGTTAATTCAGTAGCATTAAGTACATCCATGTTGTTGTACCACTGTCACTGCCATCCATCCAACAGAACCCCTTTCAGCTTCCTTCCATTGATTTCTAATAGGGACTAATTCACTACAGGAATTGTTTTCCAACCATTCACTGAGAGGTAGCCTACCATCACCCTCCCACTGGCAGCATAGAAAGGGGGTTACGTCAGACACAAAGGATTTCTCTCACACTCAGGCTGTGGGACTTTGCGATCACACATAATCATGTGGGGCCTCGGCATTTGGATTAGTGGCCAAGAGAATTTTGTAAATGAAATTAAACACTATATGAGCAGCCTCCTCAAGAGAAATTGCTCCAGTATCTATGATAACTGAACTCCTGGAGGTTGTGACCTTTCAGGTTAGAATGTAGTTGCCTCTCAGAGGTTAGAATCTCCTCCTTCCTCCTTGCTTTCTACTTCCTATTTTTTCCTCTGCAACCCTTGTCCCTCACCCCCGCCAGAAGACCCTACTCCAATCGAAATAATCATTGATCTTTAATTTTCAAACTTTGGCAAAGTAGCCTTCTAACAGTTGAAATCTTAAACACCCTCTAACGTCCAATGAATCCCATATCTAGTCCATTCTGGGCTGAAGAAGGGAAATTCAGTTGTCCCATGATCACATGTTGACCCAGCTGGAAAATCTTTTCTGTCATTGCCTCATCATGCCCAATCTGCTGGGATCGATGCTGCCATGTAGCCCTCTGTATCACGAGAAGACTCAAAACCTTTTTCATCTCTATGTCAGTATTCAATGAACAGATACCTTTTGAAAACCTACTGGGCCTCAGAGTTTTAATAAGTGACAGTTATTCCTACATTAGAGATAAGAGAAAGTTACAATAATGAGAGTGGTTCAAGGTCCTACAGAAGTAAGAGGGAGATGGACAGACATAAAAGCCTAGTTAATTACTAACCTTTGGAAACACAGAGCTTCAAACCGAAAAGAGACAAATAATGATAATAATGTCAGTACCTGATATTTGACAGTCCAGTATTATTTTCATAGCACTTCATTTTAGTTTTTGCTTTGTGTTTGGGTTTCATGTAACCAGAAGAAGAAAATTCTGGATGGAATCACAGAAAGTTTGAGTGTTGATTATAGTTCAGTGTAATGAATGCTTTGATCCTGAAGGCTGTGAAACTGAGTCATTTTCATTAAGAAGACTTCTCATGTGAGGTTTTTCAAACAAAGAGAATGATTAGTAAACTATTCCGTTACCTTTTATTCCCATAGCTCTCCTGTAATTTGTAAGACTCAAGTGATAAACACTGAACCTCAAGCTGAGATTTAGTTTTGTGTATTGCCAAAGTACACAGTAGCCTAGTTTCCATAGCCATATCTAGCAGATAAATGTCTCTGAAATAAAATCAGGCTTCAAAGACAATGGGAGGAAATCACTCTGGTTCACATTTGCAGACCAGCAGTGGGTGACAAAAGTGGACCCCGGGACACAGATATAGGTGCAATCACTAATTGACATAATTATTTGAGCATCCATCAGTGGAGTAGTCCTGAGTTTCTGTGACTTTTCCCAATCTGTAGATTTAAGAAAAAATACTTTTCTGATGTTTAAATGCTGGGAAGATTGTGCTGAGAGTATAATGGCTCTTAGTTCATCCACTCTCATTCCATGCCATCATCCAATCTCTGCCATCATGGTAATAATGCCATCACTGAAGTAACTTCATCCAGTAGTAGGGGGCAGGGCTACATCCTCCCAGACACTGTGATACTCAAGTGAATGCACTCAATTAACAGCTTAGCTGACAAGAAGCTCTGCTTTGCCCTTGGCCCTCTCTACCTGCTCTGATGTACTTTCTCACTGCACTGCCTTGTTACAAGGAGGATGGGCTAAGGACAGACACTCAGCATGAAGCCCATGATGCACTTGCAATTTTAGCTAGATGTACAAGCAATTTCCTTCCTTTCTCCTATTTGATTCAGTGTCGTGAAATGATGTGCCCATTTGTCCAGAAGGGATACAAATGAAATTGTATTCCCATGTGTAACATTTGGAAAATAAACATTCTGGTTATCACAGCTCCTCTTTCATCACATGTTTTCCTGTGTTATGTCATGCTTCTGCCAGTGCAAGCCAGAATGTGGAGAATGCCTAGGGGAATATTTCTCGAGTGTTTTCTAAGCAACATTAATATTAAAACTGCTTTGCAAAAAGAGGGCATTTGGTGGTCAGATAACTTTTGGAAGTGCTCCATGTTCTGTTCCTATCTTTGATAGTCAAGATGTCCATTAACAAATTAGGAGTCCTAGGAAGTCTGGCAATAAAAAAGACTATTGAACACAAACCAGGATTTCCCAGATTTATGACCATGGAAACTATTTTCATGTAACAACTGTAAAGATCAGAGTAAGAGATGCTAACTCAGCAAGTGTTTTTAGAAATTTAGGTTCACAAATTACCAAAACTACTCAGGAATAAATAGAAAATTTGGTAGACTTCTAATAAGAAAAGAGATTGAATTAGTAATTTAAAATCTCCCACAGAAACAAACCCAGACACAAATGGCTTTACTGGTAAATTTTACCAAAAGTTTAAAGAAGAATTAATACCAATTCTTTATAAACTCTTCCAAAAAATACAAGTTGGGGAAAGATTTTCTCAATTCATCCTATGAGGCCAGTATTATCATGAATAACAAAACCAGTCAAAGACATCACAAGAAAACTGCAAACCAATATCCCTATATAGAGATGCAAAAATCTTCAAGAAAATACTAGCAAACTGAATCTAGTAATATATTAAAAGGTTTATACACCATGACTAAGTGGGATTTATTCCAGGAATGCAAGGTTAGTTTAACATACAAAAATCCAATAATGTTATGCACCATCATATTAATAGGATAAAGGACCAATAGCACATGATCAACTCAACAGATACAGCAAAAACATTTGACAAAATTCAACACCCTTTTATGATAAAATCGCTAGAAAAACTAAGAATAGAGAACTTTCTCAACCTAATAAAGGGCATCTACAAAAAACCCACAGCTACCATAATACTCAAAGGTAAAAGATTGAAAGCTTTCCTTCTAAAATCAGGAGCAAGACAAAGAGACTTACTCTGGCTACTTGTATTTAACATTGTACTGGAGATTTTAGCCAGGGCACTTAGGCAAGAAATACAAATAAAAGTCATCCAGATCGTAAAGGAAGGATAAAAATTGTCTGTATTTGCAGATGACATGATCTTGTATATAGAAAATCCTGATACTGACTAAAACAACTCATAGAACTATTAAACAAGTTCATCAAGGTTGCAGGATAAAAGATCAATATTCAAAAATAAATTGTATTTCTATACAGTAGGAATGAACAATCTGAAATGAAATTAAGAAAACAATTTGACTTAAAATAGCATCAAAAAACAATATAATACTTAGGAATAAATTTAACCAAAGAAGTGCAAGACTTATATACCTAAAACTACAGAATATCATTGAAATAAATTAAAGATATAAATAAATGGAGGTTTACTGTGTTTATGGATCAGAAGACTTAATATTGTTAGGGCAACAATACTTCCCAAACTGAACTACATTTTTAACACAATCCCTTTCAAAATCCCAGCTGACTGTTTTTGCAGAAATAGGGAAATTGATCCTAAAATTTTATATGTAAATGCAAGAGACCCAAAATAGCCAAAGCAGTTTTAAAAGATAAGAACAAATTTGAAGGACCCACACTTCCTGATTTCAAAACTTACTATGAAGCTAGTGTACTAAAACAATGCATACTTGTATGAAAACAATGTGTACTTGTATAAAGATAAACATCTAGGTAAATGGAGTAGAACTGTGATTTCAGAAATAAACCCTTACATTTATGGCCAATTGATTTTTGTCAAGCGTAGCAAGACAACTCAATGCAAAAAAAATAGTCATTTCAACAAATGGTGTTGGAACGACTGGATATCCACATGCAAATAATGAAGTTGGACCTCTTCTCATACTGTACACAAACCTTAACTTACTTTAGACCTAACTACAAGAGCTAAAACTATAAAACACCTAGAAGAAAAAATAATAAACCTCTGTGAGTTAGGCAGTGATTTATTTAATGATACTGAAAGCACAAGCAACAGAAGAAAAAATAGATAAATTTGTCTTCATCAAAAAAAGTTTTTGAAGTTTTGTCATTTGTGTACTATCAAGAAACTAAAAAGACAATAAGGGTCTCTTCTTGGGGTAATGAAAATGTTCTAAAATGAGATGTGATGATGGTTGCATACTCTGTGAATATCCCAAAGACCATTGAATTGTACACTATAAATGGATGAATTATAGATATGTGAATAATATGTTAACAAAGCTGTTAAATAGCTATTTGTCCTCACAGTGTGACATTTTCATCTTTTTTCAAACTGCCTGTTTCTCCTGAGTTAATGGCATCTGTGAAACAGGAAAACTGTTCTTTTAAAAACTCTGTCAATTATCTTTAATTACACAAAAGGCTCCAGAAGAACTCATATTGTTTCTATCTTAACTGTTTTGTTTGTAATTTCTGTATATAACTCGAATCCCTTGGAAAAGATGACATAAATTTATTTTAAAACCCTTCACTATTGGGGTCAGGCACAGTGGCTCATGGCTGTAATCCCAGCACTTTGGGAGGCCAAGACAGGAGGATCACTTGAGCTCAGGAGATCAAGATCAGCCTGAGCAACAAAGTGAAACTCCATCTCTACAAAGAAATAAAAATACAAAAATTAGCCGTGCATAGTGGCACACACCTGTAGTCCCAACTTGCTTGGTAGGCTGAGGCAGGAGGATCACTTAAACCTGAGAATTTGAGGCTGCAGTGAGCTGTGATCACACTACTCCACCCCTGTCTGGGTGACAGAGCAAGATCCTGTCTGAAAAAAAATAAAACCCTTCATTGTTGATGGTATGGCATCATTTATAACTGAGTTTAATAGTTCTCTTTTTCCACAGATGGGACTGCACAACTCAGGTGCCCATTGAATTAGTTGGTAGTTGTACAAGTCTTTAGACAGAGGCTGAGAATATGATGAAATACCAGGTCATAAGCAAACACATAGGAATGTGCTGCCAGCCCTTTAAATGGTGTGAGAGGTTATAGATAATTTGGCATTCATAAACATAGAGGGAGCAGAGGCATGAAAAATGCAAACCATAAGACTGTGCAAATATAATAACAAATTTGAGGGTGGATGAGTTCTCCAGGGAAATGGGAAAGGGGTGGGGAGAAGGAAGGGAAAAGGCTAAGGATCAGACTGTGGGGGATTCAGTGATCATGGAAGGAGGAGTCTTGAACTAGGTTGAGACTTGGGACAACTAGCACTATCTGATGGGGTGGTGTTAGATGCAGCCAAGTGCTGATGGGATGCATGCATCCCTTCATATCTGGCTAAAAGGAGCTCATTGGTGACCACAGAGAAAAGGGCATCCATAGACTTTTGAGGATACAAGTCAGATTTTAGAAAACAAACATATGAAGGCAATGAGGGCATCATTTCAGTGGGACTGTTAAAAGAATGCAAAGAGGATGACAAATGAAAAGGATAGATGTTTCCCTGTAGTGTATGAAGGCTTTTTCTAGATAGAGTGAAGCTATGTATGTTTGAAGAGAGCTTGGATACCTGCATTTGGAAAGAGAAAGATAATGCTTTTGTTAACTATTAATACCACACAATACTGACATCCTATTTAATGGGTCTCTTCTTA
The DNA here is from genome assembly GCF_009761245.1 of Sapajus apella. Classification (NCBI taxonomy): domain Eukaryota; kingdom Metazoa; phylum Chordata; class Mammalia; order Primates; family Cebidae; genus Sapajus; species Sapajus apella. The sequence continues at coordinate 1,292,608 of NW_022437043.1, forward strand.
GATGATTTTAAAATTTAAATCATTGTTGTAAACTATAGAAAATAAATCATCAAAAGATTTCTCTTATAGGCTTTGTCACAAAACAATGGAACTAGAAGGGTCTTGAGGTATTCATATAAGCTGGACAGGCATGTTTCTGAATTAATCTGGAAGATAGCTCTTTATTTTCAACATGATTAAACAAGGATATTTGGCAGCTTCCCCAGTGACCTCTGGTATTCTAATAATGCTGATTTTCTTTTCCTTAACTAAAATACAAAAGTACACAGAGATTAAGCTCTCCAATGTTTCAATCAGGAAATGCTACTTTTCTTACTGTAAACTTGGCTTATCTTATAGGACCAACAATAAAGGATTATGTGGGAGCCATAAATGGCCATCTCCTGGCAATAGTCTCCCGTTATTATGATGTAGTTTCTCAAAGGGATTTAAGTGCTTGGGGCATGGTTCCAGGGACATTGCGTTCTGTTTGAATCAACAATTTCTGCTGTATGAAAGACACTGCCCTTTAGAGATAAAGTCCACTTTGGAAAACTAGCAAGCTTTCAGAGTATAGGTACAAAATGAACTTGACCATTACTCTAGATTTTTTTCCTTTTCTTTTCAAAGAGCAGTCATCATTTGGAAGTATTCCCAGAGCCCCTGCCTCACCCTCTTAGGTCATGAAGGCATTCCTTACTGAGAAGTGGCTTAGTATTGAGAAACTGCTGAAACTTTGGTGAGAAAACTATAGAAACACATTTTGGAGACTGAGAGGGTGGACACTGTCAGGCAGTTCTCACTCAGCCAAGAGACACCTACCAGGCCCTCCTACTGCACTACTTCAGGAATTTGCACATGCAAACATGTTCCCCACATACATGTATTTCTTTTTAGCAGGTTTGGGTTTTCTGTGAAATGAGAACAGAGAAGTCAGAAACTGATAGGGGTTAAACTAATTAATGAAATTCTTTATCTACTTGGTGCTTTTATCAACAGCAAAGAAGTTTATGTTATGGGCCCTTATGGTCTTCTTGTTTTCTTTTCTTTTTCTTTTTCTTTTTTTTTTTTGAGACAGCAGAGTCTTGCTCTGTCACCCAGGATGGAGTGCAGTGGTGCGATCTCGGCTCACTGCAACCTCTGCCTCCCGGGTTCAAGTGATTCTCCTGCCTCAGCCTCCCAGAGAATATTTATGTTTTTTAATAAAATATTTTTTCCAAAGCAAAGATCAGTTTTATATTAGACTATTCCTTGACTATACATGCACTTTACAGAGGAAAATGTCGGTTTTTCCAGATTTCAGTTAAGGGAGGAATTACAACAAGGACCAGCTGCACTGAGGCTGCCCCTGAGCTGTTTCTTAACCTCAGCCCCTCTCTTCTCCATTGCTATTTTTGTGTTCTATGTAAAATATCTTTGCTCATTTCTCTGAGTATGTATTGGCATTTTCCAAAGTTGGTTATGTTCCCTCAGCGGTCATCTTCTACCCCTGGAGCTTCTTAGTCTCTATTTTGACTCCTTAGAAACAGAAAAGGTACATGTGGAAGATTTGTAAGTTTCACATTTTAAAGTGCTCTTTCTTTTGGGAAAGCAGAAGTTGAGAAGTTTAAAAATGCCTCTAGAAGAAACCTATCTCCACATTCCTTCAACTATACAGGAGGCAAGAAGGCATCTTTTATGAGCAATGGCTTTGGAAGCAGGAAATTTCTGTTCTATGATGTACTAACTACTTCCACTGGGCTTTAGTTTCCTCGTTGATAAAATGGAAATATCAACAGTGCTTGCCTTCACAGGGTTGGAGTAAGCATTGCATGAGATAATGCATATAAAGGGCTTCAGCCAGTGCAGGCATGGAGAAGGATCTCAATAAATGTTAGTGATGATGGTGGTGATGATGATAAAGGATTTGGAGTCTCAAAACGTTATATTGTAGCATTACAATGTAGCATTTTCAGATAAGAAACCAGATCACATGGTCTGCCAAGGTTATTTGAATTTGCTATATGGAAGGGAAAACTACTTCTCTGTCACTTAATGGCTGCCATATATTCTTTCTCAGTTAGGAGGTGTGCATACACGTGCTTGCTATGTCTTGTGTCCTTGTCCTGATGGTCAAGAGTTTTGTTTTAGCCCTTTTAAAAATCCAACACAGCTCTCAATATTGTGCATTGCATGCAGTAGCCTTTCTACAAGTGATTTCTTTAATTTAAAAAATCAAATTATCATGCAAATTATACTGTTAGAAAAGATTTTGACCTTATGAAGATTTATAAGACATTTATTTTTAAAGTAAAAGAAATTAAATTGGCAAATAAGGTCTTCTAAACTACCCATTTCTGGTCTATTTCCTAAGGATTCACCTCTACTCACCCTTGCTTTTCTTAGCACTTTGGCTGTTACACAATGAAATGAAGTTAATGGTTTCTAATAATGAATGAGCCATCTTCATGTTAGAGGTCTTGGTACCAAGCAATAGAATCCAACTCAGGCTAACAAGAGGGAATTTGCTGAAAGTAAATGAGAGGACCCACAGAACTGATGTGAGGCTGGAGGACCACACTTGAGAATGAGCAGAGAGCATGAGAGCTCTGGCAAGTTAGGGGCAGGAACCATAGCCATGGTCTTTGTAGCAGGAAGCATCTGTTCAGCACTAGGCCATGGGGAAAGAAAACCCACAGTCCACTCTCTTCTCTATGTAGGTGACCCACTCCATCATCAGAGTCCTCTGAGAAGGTGACCGGCCAAGCTCAGATAACAGGCTCTATAGCCAGGCTATTCCAGGAGTTGGGGGTAGGGATGTGGTGAGAGAGAAAAAAAATCTAACCTATCATTTTCTGTAATGGGAGCTGGTAGCTGAGACCATCCTCACTACACAGCTATACAAAGAGGAGGAAGAGAGATAATTTTCCAGAAAGAAACCAGGATACTACCAGGAAAGGGGAATGGATGTTTAGGAGCCCACGGTGGCAAGTGCCTGATATTCTACACTGCTAATAATCTGATTCTTTACGTCAGGCATAGTCTGTAATCTAGCCTGTCTTTATTAAGCCTTTGTAGACCTCAAAACACAGTATGAGATATTCCATTTTGTTATTCCTGTCCTATATGTGGTCTAAAGACAGTCCTCCATGTCGTCATCCTGCTCCTGTCTAAGTGGGAACAGCTTTCCTAAGCGATTAGATGGGAATTCAGGAGTTGAGAATATCGTAGCACCAGCATTAGATACTAGGATGTGCTACGTTTATTTATGTATAATTTCCAAATAAATAGAAATACATTTAAATCTATTATTTCCTGTAAATTAAAACCAGCCGACACAGTACCAGGGAGATTTTGCACATCTTATTAAATTGGGTCCTGTATAGGTATAATGTATTCAGTTCCCACCAAAGGGAATGTTTCTGGCACAGTAGAGGGTCTGGTTACTTTGAAAGTCTTAGGTTGGTTGCTTTTTTTGTTGTTGTTTTAGAATACCATTCAAATTTAAGGTGTTGCTCTTTTGGATTAATTCTGTTTGCTTTTATGTTCTAGGGGAAAACATATCCATTTCGGGGGGCCTTCCCTCCGGTATGGAACCCTATTGCATATTTGGATTATAACAACTTGTGGAGAACTATGGATAACATGGGAAAGGAGGTAAAATGTGTTCAGTTTGCACATGACCCATTACTGAAATAACAATGGCAACTGTTTAATATCCTTAAATGGTGCAGGGAACATTGCTCCGTACACCAATGCATATCATTTCCAATGTACCCAAACTCTGCAAAGTTGGTAGTATTTCCACTTGACAAATGGGAAAAATGAGTGCCCAGACATTATGCAATTTACCCAAGACCTCATAGCAAGGGAATGAGCATACCAACCTAGTCTCTTATACAAATGCCTGTGTGCCTTCAATTCTATGCTACTGAGCATTTATCTGACATATTTTTGCCAAGTATCTCTACTTACAGTTGTCTGTCTGCCTGTAATGCCATTTTAGATAGTAAAGGAGAGTAGGATTTGCCACCCCAAAGCTTTTTTACTTAGTCTTAGGCTCTGTAATATCAATCTCTCAAACTTGAATTTTGGACATAAAATGGGTATTAGGTTTCAATAATAATGATGATGATAATCACCATCATGATAATAATTAATATAAATTTGTGCATAGACATATATAATACTATCACTATTATTATTGTTTTGGCAATGGCATTAGGACAGAATCCAAAGAACCCTACCCCACTCCCTGTCTCTATATAGAATTCCATACCAATCACACATTTCAACACAGAGACCAAGAGACCCATTTTCGGAGGTTCTTATGAGGGCCTTCCTAAGAGGAGGCAGCAGTTACTATCACACCTGAGTGGGGGACTTCCTTTCTCTACAGATTCCAGCTGAGGCTCCCTGGGAGGCCCCACATGCTAACGAATGGGACAAAATGACTATGAAAGAGCTCATTGATAAAATCTGCTGGACAGCGTAAGTAGATTTGACCATACAAAATTTCCTTTTTATCTTTCCTTCTTGTCTTTTATATCCTGCCTTGAACTGCAGTGCTTTTCTTAACAACTTACAGAAGAAAAGTTAAGAGGTAACGTAGTAATCTTTCAGTCAGTAGCAATATTGAGGGCACTTTAGCACTTCAAAGTAGGTTAGAACAGAAAATGAATCTAAAAATTAAGAAAAGTAGGTGAATGAAGTAGAACTTCTTTTAATGAAAGTGTTATATGATCAATAAAATCAATAATTGTGTTTTCATATTATGGAAAGGTTGCCTACAAAAGCAGTTTGGAAAGATAGTAAATTTATACCATGGAATACTATGTAGCCATAAAAAAGAATGAAATCATATCCTTTTCAGGGACATAGATGAAGGTGGAAGCCATCATCCTCAGCAAACTAACACAGGAACAGAAAACCAAATACTGCATGTTCTCATTCATAAGAGGGAGTTGAACACAGACACAGGGAGGGGAACAACACACGCTGATGCCTGTCAGGGGGTTAGGGGAAAGAGAGTATCAGGATACATAGCTAATGCATGTAGGGGTTAATACCTAGGTGATGGGTTGACAGGTGCAGCAAACCACCATGGCACATATTTACCTATATAATAAACCTGCACATGTACCCTGGAACTTAAAATAAAATAAAAAGATAATCTCATATAGATGTAGAATACTAGGAAATGAGAGGAAAGCTAGTCTGTACTAGTAAAAAATATGTTATATAATCTTTTCAATTAGACCATGTGTTATTAGTTTATGTGGGGCCTACTATGTGAAGGCACCATACCAGGCACTGAGGAATGGGGGGGGTGAGCTTCTCAGGAATAGCCCCTACCCTCATGGAGTTTATGTTCTTCTAGCAAGCACTGACCTTGAACACAATTACATAAGAACTAGGAGAGTTCCTGTAAATTACATGGTCTGAGGGTAAAGGAAGCATTCTTTGATGACGCAATCTTTAATCTGAAACTAAGTGCATCAACTAAGAATGGGCCACAGGGGCAGGGGGCAGTGAACAATGTAGGGTGATGGTATCTTCCAGGAATGACACACAGGGACAGGAGAGAGAAAGGAAGAGTGGATGAAGTTGAGGGGATAGTATCTGCCAGGAATAAGCCATGGGGCAAGAGAGAGACAGGAAGGGTGGATGGTGTGGTGGAAATGGTAGCTTCCAGGGGTAACCCATAGGGTTGATAGTTGTGGGGCATATGGTATGATCTAAGAATGATACACAGTGTCAAAGGGAGGTAGGGAAGGTTGGACAGTGTTGGTGGGATGAGGGAATGATATCTTACAAAAATTACCTACCGGGGCAAGAAGGGAGAAAGGGATAATGGAGAAACATGGATGGTGTTTTAGGAATGACCCAAGAAAACAAGGGAGATGGGGACTGGAAGGGTGGATGGCATTGGGGAACTTTATTGTCTGGGAATGAGCCACAGGGATTAGGGGGAGATAGGGAGGATTGATGGGGAAGGAAGATAGTATCTTCCAGGTGTGATCCACAGGTTAAGAGGGGAGACAAATATAGTGGATGGTGTTTGCCATGAATGAGCTACTAGGATAGTGGGGGAGACAAAAAGGTTGATGATGTGGTACCATCAACCTTTTTGATGTGATACCATCACATCAAAAAGGTTGATGTGATGGTATCTTTTATGAATGACCCAAAGGGGTAAAGGGAAGACAGAAAAGGTATATGTTGCAGGGATATCATCCACCAACAACCTGGAGATGTAGTGGGGAGATGGAGGTATAGTTGGTATTACCAGGTTATGTCTTCCAGAAATGAACAAAAAGGGCAAGGGTGAGATAGGAAGAGCGAGTGGTGTGGCTTGGTTGCATCTTCCAGGAATGCCCCCACAGTGTTAGGGAGTGGGGAACAAGGATGGATTCCTGTGAGGTTATGGTATCTTCCAGGATTGGCCTATAGGATCAAGGGGAAACAGGCAACATTAGATAGTGCCTGTGTGTGGTAGGGAGGTGGGGTCGGGGGGAGAATGAAATTTTCCAACGATTTCTCTCTCTCCCTGGGGAGAGAAAGGGAAGATTGGTTTGTGTGGATAGAGATGGTATCTTCTACCCAAAAGGTCAAAGGGGAAGCCAGAAGGGTAGGTATCTTAGGGGAAGGGGAATTTTCCAGCAATGACCCAGAGGGTTGGTGAGGAGACAGGAAACATATATGGTGAGGCAGCATGATGTATTCCAGAAATGATCCACAGGGAAGGGGCAGATACAAAGGTGGATGGGGTGAGGGAGATGGTCTCTTCCAGGCATGACCCACAAGGGTAGAGGGGACACAGGTAGTGTAGCTCATTTGGCAAAATGGAATTTTCCAGGAATGGTCCACAGGACAGAGGATACATAGGAAGGTTTGGTGGTGTGGCAGGATGGTATTTTCCAGGAATAAACAATACTGGCAGTAGTAAGGGGTAGAAAGTAAGGGTGGATGGTGAGATGTCATGGTTTCTTCCAATAATGACTCACAGCATGTTACAGGAATGACCCAGAGGCAGAGGGCAGAGAGAGGAAGCATGACTGGTGTGGCAGGATATGCCTTCCAGGAATGGTCCACATGAGCTACGGGATTCAGGGAAAGTGGGCTTGTTTGCAGGCATGGTTCTTCCTGGAGCGACCCAAAGGGTCAGGGATGAGACAGGAAGGGTGGATATTTGGGGAGGGGGGATAACTTCCATCAATGACCTAGAGAGGTGGGAGGAGACAGGAAGTGTGGAAGGTGACCAGGATGGTATTTCCAGGAATGACCTTCAAGAATTGGGAGAGACAACTAGGATAGATGATTTAGTGGGGTGGTATCTTCCAGGAATGAACCAAAGGGGCAGAAGAAAATATGGTAGATTGTATTTAGAGAGATGGACTCTTCCAGGAATGAGCCACCCTGGTGGTGTTTGGGGGGAACACAGAAAGGGTAGGGATGGTATCTTCCAGGATGGCCCACAAGGCCAAGGGGGAGATAGGTCAGGGTGTATAATGTGTTTCTGAGGGCAGGGGATGTTACTTTTTGGGAATGTGACACAGACACCCTGGGGACTCAGAGAAGGGTAGATGTTTTTTGGAGGAGGTGGTATCATCCCAAAATGAACCAGAGGGTTTAGAAAGGTGTACCAGGATGGTATCTTCCAGGAATGAGCCACAGGGGGATGGGGGGTGACATGAGGTTGTGGAGGGAAATATCTTTCAGTAATGATTCAAAGGGGTCGGGGGAGATAGGAAATAAAGATAGTGAGGCAGGATGGTATTTTCTAAGAATGGTCTTCAGGATGTGTGGGGTTAAGTAAACAGGAAAGATGGACCGTGTAGGAGGATGTTATCTTCCAGGAATGAGCCACAGAAGTAGGGGTGAGACAGGTAGGTAGATGGTTTCATGGAATGATATTTTATAGGAATGAGCTATAGGGCAGGGGGTAGATATAAAGGGTGGATGGTATGGAGGAAATGGTATCTTCCAGGAATGAACTACAAGATTGAGGAAGGAGGGGGATGATGGATGAGCTAGGTGTATGGGATCTGTCAGGATGGCCCATAGGGCCAAGACAAGACAGAGTGGATAATGTAAGGGATGTTAGTGTCTTCCAGGAATATGACACAGGCAATGCAGGGAGGCAGCAAAGGGTAAATGTTTTGGTGAGGGAGTAGAGTGACCCAGAGTGGTAGAGGGGAGATGTGATAGTTGAATGGCAGGATGGTATCTTCCAGGAATGAGCCACAGTGGCAGTGGTGGGGGTGG